>NW_010318611.1:0-1978 GCF_000700745.2 Antrostomus carolinensis | reverse complement strand
CCCTCTTTGGACCATTCTTGACCCAAATCTGACCATATTTTGCCTCTTTTGGCCAATTTCACCCAAATCTGAGCAATTTTTCCCTTTTTGGATAATTTTTGACCCGAATTTGGGCACTTTTTCCCTTTTTGGACCATTTATGACCCAAATCTGTCCATATTTTGCCAATTTCACAAGTTTTCCCCAAAACCCCGCCACTTTTTGCCTCTTCAGGCCACTTTGGACCCACATCTGCTCACATGGTGCCATTTTGGCCCAATTTCACCCCAAATCTGACCAGATTTTGCCTCTTTGACCCATTCTTGACCCAAACTGGGCGTCTTTTGCCTCTTCTGGCCACTTTCACCCCAAATTTGGACCCGTTTTTCCCTCTTCCCCCCAATGTTGGACCCAGAGCTGGGAATTCTTTTCCTTTCATGCCCATTTTGGCTCTAAATCTGGGGATTTTTCCCCATTTTGGGCCATTTTTACCCCCAGTCTGGACAAGTTTTGCCCTTTTTGCCCTGTTTTCCCCAAATCTTGGACATGTTTTGGTTCCTTGGGCCACGAGATCTTCTGTCTCTTTGGACCATTTTTGACACAAATCTGGAGAAGTTCTGTCTCTTTGGGCCATTTTTGACCCAAATCTGGAGATACTTTGTCTTCTTTGGCCTTTTTTCACCCCAAACCTGGTCAACTTTTTTCTTTGTGGGACAATTTCACCTCCAACCTGGTCATTTTTTGCCTCTTTGGGCTGCTTTTGACCCAAATCTTGAGATCTTCTGGCTCTTTGGGCCACTTTGGCCCAAATCTGGAGATCTTTTGGCTCTTTCGGCTGTTTTTGACCCAAATCTGGAGATTCTTTGGCTCTTTGTGCCATTTTTGACCCAAATCTCGAGATCTTCCGACTCTTTAGGCCATTTTTGACTGAAATCTGGTCAAGTTTTGAATTTTAGGGCCAATTTCACCTCAAACCTGGTTTTGTTTTGGTTCTTTGACCCATTTTGAACCAAATCGATGGATCTTTTGGATCCTAGGGCCATTTTTTAACCAAACCTGGTCAAGATTTGGCTTTTGGGGCCAATTTCACCTTGAACCTGCACATGTTTTGGTTCTTTGGGCCATTTTTGACTCAAATCTGGAGATGTTTTACCTCTTGAAGACAATTTTTGACCCAAATCTGAAGGTTCTTTGGATCTTTGGACCATTTTTGACCCAAACCTGGTCAAGTTTTGTCTTTTTCGGCCAATTTCACCTCAAACGTGGTCATTTTTTGGTTCTTTGGCCCATTTTTGACCCAAATTTGGAGATTCTTTGGTTCCTTAAGCCGTTTTTGACCCAAACATGGTCAAGTTTTGTCTTTTTCGGCCAATTTCACCTCAAACGTGGTCATTTTTTGGTTCTTTGGCCCATTTTTGACCCAAATTTGGAGATTCTTTGGTTCCTTAAGCCGTTTTTGACCCAAACATGGTCAAGTTTTGTCTTTTTCGGCCAATTTCACCTCAAACGTGGTCATTTTTTGGTTCTTTGGCCCATTTTTGACCCAAATTTGGAGATTCTTTGGTTCCTTAAGCCGTTTTTGACCCAAACATGGTCAAGTTTTGTCTTTTTCGGCCAATTTCACCTCAAACGTGGTCATTTTTTGGTTCTTTGGCCCATTTTTGACCCAAATTTGGAGATTCTTTGGTTCCTTAAGCCGTTTTTGACCCAAACATGGTCAAGTTTTGTCTTTTTCGGCCAATTTCACCTCAAACGTGGTCATTTTTTGGTTCTTTGGCCCATTTTTGACCCAAATTTGGAGATTCTTTGGTTCCTTAAGCCGTTTTTGACCCAAACATGGTCAAGTTTTGTCTTTTTCGGCCAATTTCACCTCAAACGTGGTCATTTTTTGGTTCTTTGGCCCATTTTTGACCCAAATTTGGAGATTCTTTGGTTCCTTAAGCCGTTTTTGACCCAAACATGGAGATTTTTTGACTCTTTGGGTCATTTTTAAACCAAA
>NW_010318610.1:0-28830 GCF_000700745.2 Antrostomus carolinensis | reverse complement strand
GCCCAGATGCAACACCCTACGCTTGCCCTTACTATATTTCATTAAGATTTTTTCTGCCCAGCTCTCCAGCCTATCTAGGTCTCACTGAATGGCAGCAAAAGTCAGGAGCTGCATAACGTGGGGCATCAGGGACATGGTCCCGGCAGAGCAGCCAGAAGCACCTTGACGATATGACACTGCCTCGCCTGGGCCGGCACACTGTGCAGCCATGTCCCTCTCCTGTCCACATCATAAAGCACAGACGCTGGTTCCTTGGGATGCATGGGCACATACAGCACAGTTGTCCGCAAATCCTGATTCTTTGCTGTCACCTTCTTCATGCCATACAAGGTAATCTGCCCTCAAATTATTGCACTAATGAAATACATAGGCTAATCTAAGATCACTGTATCCCAGCCGCTGACTGGGGCTGCACAAACATAAAATTTGTCAGCTATACTCAGTTCCCAATATCATTTAATAATTTCCATTACATATATAAATTAGGAGCAGAGTTTACTTTCTCAATTTATAAGCAATACATAAACCATTAAGGATATCCTTTAAAGTTTTGGCATTGTTTTTTCTTTTCCAGTACAAACACTGGTGTCATGAGACTAAAACTGGATGTTTTGTTCTAGAGTTTTTGTGTTTGTTTTATATAAAAGTGTAAAAAGGTCAGTGGAAACAAAAAGCCACTTTGCATAAATAGCCATAGCTTTATTGTTGTACATTTAATTATCGAATAAAAAATGCATGTGTGGTAATTGAGAAGAAATAGCACCAGGATATCTGTCCTAAGTAGCCCCTTGTTTCTGCAAGTTCAAATATATCCTAAACAAATGTGATAGTTTAACTTAGCCAGCAACCAAACAAGACACAGCCATTCACAGCCTTCTCCCCCACCTGCCTGCCCACCCCCTTCTCCCCCACCCAGGGAATCGGGAAGAGAATTGGAGGGGTAAAGGTCAGGAGACTTGTAGGTTGAGATAAGAACAATTTAATAATTAGAGTAAAAATAAAATAAAAATAATAATAAGAGTAATAATGTTAACAAGTATATATATATATATATGAGTAATTCAGAGTACAATTGCTCACCACCCACTGATAATTATCCCAGAGGAGTGAAAAGGAACCCCAAAACTGAAATCACAATCCTGGAAAAGCAAACCCGAGTGATTTCAGAGAGAATCCCCTCCTCTTTCCAGTCAATCACAGTTAATATACTAAACATGATGTAATATGATATGAAATATCTTATTGGCACATCCAACTGTCAGTTCTGGGTTTTACTGACTACTACACTTTTCTTCTCCACTGCTCCTTCCAGCCCTCTCCACTTGGAAACTGTCCAAGCACGGTGTCCTTGCAGTTATCAACATTGTTCTCGCATCTTCACTGAACCTGCTTGGACGCCTTCCTGTGTAGTCTCATCTAGGTGTTCCTGCTCTGGCAGGGGGATTGGACTAGATGATCTTTCAAGGTCCCTTCCAATCCCTAAAATTCTGTGATTCTGTGAAAACACAGTGCTTTCTAACTACTAAGAAGAAAATTAACCCTATCCTAGCAAAAACCAGGACAACAAAGTTGGCAAACACTATGCCATTTGTATTGTCTATAGTTTTAAAGAACATACATACCCATTACCTGGATTGCAGAGAGTCTGTAAGATGGGCATCACACAGGTGAACTTACTGCCTTTGAAGGAAAAGCTCAAGGAACTTAGGACAAGACAAGAGTTCATTCAAGACCAAAACCAAGTAAGGAAAAGGGAAGGTCAGTGAAATAGAAAACTAGATTTAAAGGGTGGTTCTATTTTAAACTACCTGACACCATTATATTAGATTTCCTCAGGAAAAGAATCCCCAAGCAGCTTTTGTTGGAAAATATCTGGCAATCAATGCAACAAATTTCAGTTTTGAATGTAAAATGACAATTCATAGGGACAAATGGGAGGGCAAATACATTTGGATAGAACAGTAACTTCCAAACAGGATTACCATGAGCAGAATAGTTCTACATACAGTGTGGCCATGGAGGATTTCCAGGTTTAAAGCAACAACCACTGTAATATTCAAATGTTACCTTCAAAGGGTGCTCATTGTGACATCAATACATGCATCCCACACCCTAGCATCCAGCAGCCCAGCTCAGACGATTTACTGTATTCCTTTTTGCACTAAGCTTTACAAAAAATTAAAAATAGAATTCATTTTCATCTCAGGATTGTTCGATTGTTCTTTTCATCTAATTCTGCATCAGTTTACTTCCTAAATTTGCTACATTTTCTTCTTTTCTTACATTTTCCATCACTGTTAGTTTCTTCTTCTGTACAGTAACTGTAATCTCTCTTTATTTATTTATTTTCCTCTCTCTTTTTTCCCCTCACCCATTTTCCTTTATATCCCTTTTATAACACCATCAAATTTAATTATTTCCTTCCTCATTTCCTGGTCATTTCCCTATAAAGAAATATCCTAGGCCTACCACTAATGAACTAAGCGGTTACTGAACTCAGTCACGCAACAGGAAGCAGATTGGATCTATTTCAAGAATCAGGCCACCAATCTCCAACCAAAATCTCATGCACTGATACCTTCTCACAATGCAGCAGTTGCCTCCATTGACAACAGTGAAAAAAGGCACTGGGGAAAAAAAAAAAAAAAAGAAGGTACACTGAAAAAATAAAAAAAAAAAATAGAATGCTCCATTAATTTTCTACTATCTTGTGCTTTTATACCTTCAGATACATTTTTAAAGACATGCATTTGTGTTGTGCTCACGATAAGTACTAGATTCAATTTTAGAAACAGCTTATCACAAATTCTGCAAATACTGATCATTTTTTTAGCAGTCATACCCAGCTTTGTGATAAACTTGCTTTGACCCATCAGTTGGTTATCTACCACAAATAATTTACTTTCTAATTAGTCCATCTACTAACTGCACATGAGAATTCAAAACATTTTATTTTATGAGGCAATTTTGTAACACACTGGTTATATAGCCTCACGTGGTAGTTTGTAAGAAATCCTGTATTTTGCAAATGAAGTTTGGGGAAGAAGCCAACTCTTCTCTGTCTTTTCTGCATCTTATCTCCTTAACCTAAAAGCACTTGGTTCCTCCACTTTTCTCAGTGGGACACACTGCAGATGTTTTGTGCTGCTGGGTCTGCCACAGAAAGTGCACAGTCACATTCCCATTTTCTAGAAAAATACTTCTAACAACTTATCTCAGCATTAAAAGAATGAGGCTATAGCTGGGAATTTAAGCAGTAATGGAGCAAGCAATAAGAAAAGGGAAAAGACTAGTGCTTCGTTTCCTGGCTCCATCCCCTGATTCAGTAAGGGGAATTTGCACATCAGTCATCAGTTCCAGCAGCCTACATGGTACTCAGTCTTTGCTTACCTCAGAAATTCAGATAACCTATCACAAGAGACCTAAACCCATCTCCCTCAGTATCTACAAATAAACAAAATAGTTAAATCCCATTTAAAAAAAAAAATGCATAGCTGCAAGTTTGTTAGATGATGCCACTCACACAAATCAGTCTTATCCCTTCCAAGATGGGCATAAAAATCATATCATCATTACCAGAGCAATCACTGACCTCCTCTGTACTTTGTAAACTTAACTTCCCAATGACCCTGTATTTCTGCTGCCATGTACTGTCATGGTAGCAGAAATGACAATGGCAACAATAATGACAATAAAGAGCAAGTTACTGCTGCAAAAACACACACAAAAAAAAAAAAATGCCAAAGAGCTGATCCTTTTGTTTAGAGAAACTGGATGATGAAAAGAGGATTTTATTTCCTATGTACCTTCATACCAGAAGTCTCTCAGACTTCGGAAATCTCTCAAAGAACCAACCTAATGAAGCTTAAGAGTTGAAAGACACATTTTAATCAGAAATCAGAACCACAGAATTTGTGCTAGAGAAGTGGTACCTTCCTCTTTCAAGTTGCTTTAGTCTTTAAGAGCTAGTATGTAATGTTACATTTATGTCTTGATGGTGTGTTTTAAGTCTTGGCATTTATGTACAAGAGATTAACTCCTGATTTATTCTCTCTCCACAGCTCTTCAGAAACTTCTTAATTTTTCCAAAAACCATGATAAATCCAAAAGTCTTATGCATGACCAAGAAATGGCCCAGTACAACAGAGGCATGGTAGAAAAGAAGAAAAGTAAAGATCTTTATCTCCAATTACATCAAATTGTATAAATTATTTATTACAATGGTAAATGGCTAGTATTTATCTAACCATAGGATAAATGGTCAATTGACTTAATCTCACATTGAATAAATGCTTCCACTAACTGACTTATAAAGCAGCATTGAAAAAAAAAACATTCCTCAGTTTTCTGATTTTCTTATCTTAGATGTTGTGTTATTGTGAGGAACTATACTATGAATTTGTCTTAAAGATTGCTTGCAAGGACAGTCACAAGATCACAGGGTATTGAAAACCCCTACTTGTGAAAACGTTCTGCCCGGACATGCCCCTGCCCCAAGCATGCAGCAGTTGCTGGGGAGCACAGAGAGACGTGCCATTGTCGTGGAAACCATAGCCATCGAACAGGTGTTTAAGAAGGTCCTGCATGGTCAAGTTTTGGGGGGGAGATGATGACCACTTAACTGCTCTGCACCTTGCCTCACCACCACCGGAGCAAGCCGCATGCATGACTGCTCATCTCTGTGTCTCCAAGAAACTGAGACTCCCTCACTCCCCTGTCACTGCTGCCTTTCTACAGGATCCATCGTGGTGACTATTCTTGCAGCCCTAACCCAACTGCTGGCTTGATTTCCGTCTTTCGTTCCATCCTATCCTATCACTATTCTCTTTATTACTTTTTCTTTTTGTAATAGAAGATGTTCTGGGTGTACAGCATTTGACCTTGTTTGTGTCTTAATCTACTCTTAGGATCATATCGAAACCTTCCCCGACATCGGATCAGGACATTTAAATGACCCTGATATTGGATCAGGACATTTATCAACCTCATATATTCAAAATACCCTAAAAGTTACAACTTCGGAGAACTATTGAAATTAATTCTTTCTTTACTTACCTTTGACCTATTACAGTTGATTACCCCAAAATGTAAGGTAGTAGTACAATTGTAGTACAAAAGGGTTACTTAACACTGTCATAAATCACAACTGTAGGAACTACTGCACTAAGGACACTCAGGCATCACAAAAAAAATGCTCAGAAATAGGTGAAACTAGAGTTTGCACAGGTGAATCCTAGGACCTTACAAAACAATAGTGAAAGTATTAAGTAAATCAAAAAGTGACAGAAGATTTCTCAGGGAAACATGCAGAGATAAAGAAGGATTTTTGAAAATTGAAAATACACAAGCCTGCACATTTAACAGTCCACACATCCTAAGGATTTAGGACAGTCAGCGTAAATTTCCAAATGTGTAAGTCCATTTTATCTGCACTTAAATTTTACATTTCATATGTAGTGGGTAATATGACATAGAATCATAGAATGGTTTGGGTTGGAAGGAACCTTAAAGACCATCTAGTTCCAACCCCCCTGCCATCAGCAGGGACACCTTCCACTAGACCAGGTTGCTCAAAGCCTCATCCAGCCTGGTCTCCAACACTTCCAGGGAGGGGGCATCCACAGCTTCTCTGGGCAACCTGCTCCAGTGTCTCACCACCCTCACAGTGAAGAGTTTCTTCCTAATATCTAATCTAAACCTTCCCTCTTTCAGCTTAAACCCATTTCCTCCTGTTCTGTCACTACCCACCCTTGTAAAAAGTCCCTCCCCAGCTTTCCTGTAGCCTCTTCAGGTACTGGAAGCCGCTATAAGATCTCCCTGGAGCCTTCTCTTTTCCAGGCTGAACAGCCTCAGCTCTCTCAGTCTGTCCTCACAGGAGAGGTGCTCCAGCCCTCTGTGTATGTTCACCCTGTTCTGGCCTACATGGAAACTATTCTGATTCCTTATTTTTAATATATTCTACCTCTGATCTCTTTGTGCAATTAAATGGACTACTTCCTTTGTTTGCCCTAATAAAATACAAGATAACTGTGTAGTCACTTCAGATCCACATACTTGGAGAATTTTTTCTTCATGAGGCACCTTAAAGATTTTCCTGCTTCTGAAAATCAAAGCTTCCTTCAAGAAGCAAGGGAAAAAACAGTGTTAACCACCCTATAAACAAACAATCAAATCCCACGCACCAGTTTCTTTTTGACTCTGCAGTCAGACACAGGACAAAAACAGCAGCACCATGAGACAAACTGGAACCACAAGTCTCAAAAGGCAGTAACAGCACAGATTAATTATGCCTTCTTAAAGGCCAACATTGTCAATCATCTACTTCCTGAGTTTCCTTCCATGATATTGTAACGTAACACATATATCCAGTGCTGCTGGATTTTTTTTCCACCCCTACACAGCACTGATCTGTAGAAATACACTCCACATTCTTACCAGGAAAATGTCAACATTATTTCAGTAACCACACAAATGGCTGTTAAACAGAATTTTAAAGCCTGTAGAATTTGAAAAATGTACGGGTTCCTTGTATTAGACTTGTTTGTAGTAAAGGAAAGGAAAATTATAACCACACAAATGAAAATATTATTCTTCTCACTCACATAGGTCTGAAATCGTTATCCAAAAGCAAATGGCAAAGTATTCTTCTGCGCTTTTGGTTGAAATGAAATGTAATAGATGTATGGGGGGGGAGGGGGGGGGCAGGGAAAAACCAACGTGCACATTCTCTGAACGCTACGCTGTCTCATAATAGTATTTTAAAATGTTCCTGGGTCATGCTTGTCAAGCAGTTATTGCAGGTTTAAAAATATGTGATCACTCGCTCATTTTTCCCTATGGAAAATTACCAGTTTGCACTATAGATTGTGCCACAGAATCTCTGCTGAGTGTATATTGACAGTGTACTAATAGCTACTGGCACTGCTACCATATCAGAGACAAGGCAAGTCTTCTTTATTCCCCACTTGTCTAACGACAGGCAAAACCTTTTTAAAAAAGAAAATTGCTGCTTCGTCTTTTGTAAAACATTTTATTTTAATATCCTTAATCTCTTTTAGGACTAAATTACCTTAATAAACAGCAGCAATATGACAAGTATAGAGCATCCAAGGTGAGAAGCTTCCTATTTCTGATGCAAGTCAGTATGTAAATATAAGTATTCTTTCAACTGCTGGTAAAACAGAGCCTTTCATTAACTGGTTGTTGTGAAAAGCTTGTGTCTATACAGTTACTTACTAGCAAAAAAATAAAACAAGAGAATTGTAAAAACTCTCAGTGACATTTGGCAATATCCTCACTAGAGCCACAGCACACAGTCTTTGAAGCTTTGGTTGCCCTTGGCTTCTGTAAGAAAAACGCATTTGAAAATAAATTACATCATATGGAGCTTAGTTTAGCAATTATTCACATCGCAGTAGAAACTGAAGTGTTAAAAGAGTTCTAGGGTCCATTGTGTTCATCACAGTATATAGAATCATAGAATACTCTGGGTTGGAAAGGACCTTTAAAGGTCATCTAGTCCAACCTCCCTGCAATGATCAGGGACATCTTCAACAAGATCAGGTTGCTCAGAGCCCCATCCAACCTGACCTTGAACATTTCCAGGGATGGGACATCTACCACCTCTCAGGGCACCATGTTCCGGTGTTTCTCCACCCTGACTGTAAAAAATTTATTCCTTATATCTAGTCTAAATCTACTCTCTTCTATTTTAAAACCATTTCCCCTTATCCTATCACTTCAGACCCTGCTAAAAAGGTTGCCCCCTTCTTTCTTATAGGCCCCCTTTAAGTACTGAAAGGCCAAAACGAGGTAATCCTGGAGCCTTCTCTTCTCCAGGCTGAACAACCTCAACTCTCTGCCTTTCTTCACAGGAGAGGTGTTCCATTTCTCTGATCATTTTTGTGGTCCTTCTCTGGACCCACTCCAAGAAGTCCATGTCTTTCTTATGCTGAGGACTCCAGAGCTGGATGCAGTACTGCAGGTGGAGTCTCACCAGAGCAGAGTAAAGGGGCAGAATAACCTCCCTTGACCTGCTGGCCACACTGCTTTAGATGCAGCTCAGTATATGGTTGGCCTTCTGGGCTGCAAGCACACATTGCTGGCTCATGTTCAGCTTTCTACCTGCAACCTCAAGTCCTGCTGTGCGGGGCTGCTCTCAATCCCTTCATCCCCAAGCCTGTACTGATACTGGGGGTTGCCCCAAACCATGTGCGCTTGCCCTTGTTGAATGTCATGAGGTTCACACGCACCCACTTCTGAAGCTTGTCCAGGCCCCTCTGGATGGCGTCCTGTCCCTCAGGACTGTCATCTGCACCACTCAGCTGGGTGTCACGTGCAAACTTGATGAGGGTGAATTCAATCCCACTGATATGGGGATAATAGGAAGTTCAGAGAGTTTTCAGTCTAACAAAACAAGGAGTAGTGCAAAAAAAGGAGAAAAAGAAGCATCAAAAATTTATCCAAGGTCCCACAATGGCTTGCGGAGGGGCAGGAGGGGAGCCTCTGGCTGCCTAGGCATGGACCACTCTGCCCAGCCCAGTGGCACCGGGCAGGAGCAACCTCCCCACCTGCCCCACTGCCCTGCATGCAGCCACACCAGGGAACAGAGCCCTAGGAAATCAGGAAGTGTTTCCAAGCACTGTCAAAGGATTCCCAGTGCTATGCTTTGTTCAAAAATGGGTTACCTGCAAACAAGATGTATGGCAGGGTTATTTGTGGTCTGACCTATATAGCACAGCAGTTTCTGTGCTTAAGTATCTGAAAGCAGGTGCTTGAATTATGCCAGGCAGTTTGATAATTAATTACCCTTTTTGTGTGCACAAGGTGGACAAAAATGTAGACTTTGAAGGACTTGCATAACGTTTGTTTCGCAGCTGGAATCCCAGATTAGCAAAAGCAGCAGAGCAGCTCTTTTCCTTAACTCGTTATCAGACATAAAAAGTCACATCTGGACAATACCTGTGCATTTTAGTGCCTGTGAGGATAAACTTTGCCTCTGTCAGGTATTTTCAGAGGCAAGAAGGCAGGCAATACATCCCAGCAATACCCAGTACATCTGCTGACTCTGCTGGTACAGTCAGCCTTCCCCGTAAAGGCAAGCAAGTGCCTGAGAGACATTTTGCATCCTATGCTTTCACTTTTTCTACATCTTTTCCCCCAGTCATCACGCAAGCAGTGGTAGAAAGACCCTAGAAACAAACTATAGCTTGGGAAACACTGTAAACAAAATTAAACAAACTGAAAAAAGGAAAGAGCATGTCCCATGTTGCCTCTCAGCATAACTTTCGTATGAGTTAATATACACTAAGGCACTCACCTGGCTAAGGAAAATGCTGGCAGCTTTGGAAATGGGAACAAGTTCCCCCTAAATCAGCAGCAATGAGATCCTTTACAGTTATTTCCAGTTATTTATTACGGCCAACCTTCATGTTTACAATCTGAATAAATTCAATATTGTTAACAGAGTTTGATAACTCAGTTTCTCTATTTTGACAGAAAATGCTGAACAGGCTAATATAGTCACAATTTCTTTTGTGAATGAATGATGCTGCCACTGGAATCTGTCTCTAAAAACATTGTCCTCTTTCTAGGAATATAGAGGCTAGATGGTTTTTTATATCTTTCATTTGAAGAAAAGCAAAACCTCCTCAGTATTCATACCCTTCAGCAACTTAGGTTCAACTATCTTCAGATTGTCATATGCGAAGCCTTTCAGACTTTTATTTTCCATTTAATTTAAATCTCTACATGTGGTCAGATGGTCCAAGGTTACCTTCTGCAATTCCCTGGTTAAAAGTCTAAAATAGACCTGATACAGGACCTTCCTTTTGTTCTTTCAGAGACCATTTGGTGATTAAATCTGCCAGCTGTCACCTCTCCAGTATGTTTTTTGCCTACCACTGTTAGCAGCATTTGTTCTCCAAACTATATTTGAGAAGTGAAAGTTTCCCACAATCAAACAGTTCCCTCTCTCTTTCTTACTAATAACAGCACTGAACTTTCCAGTCATATCCAAGTCTAGCCTAAAGACTTTATGACAAGTTCCCAATACTTCTAGGGTCTCTTGCCAATTCTAAGCTGAGTTCTGCAGAGTAGAACTTTTTTTCTTTTTTTCTTTTTTTTTTCTGCAGTTGCAAATGTCAGTGGCAGAAACCAATCTTTTTTTCCTTAACCACAGTTTTATTGTACAGGCTACAACTTCAATCCAGCTTGAACCTTCCTGAGTGAACTCTTAATTTTTAATATTGATGCAAATCCATTTTCACTTTCTACTTTCCCGCTATTGTTAGGTTTAAATGAGAACATGGTGAGTTAGAAACAACCTTTTTCCTCTCCGCAGGGACAGCTTTTCTGATGCTGAGCTTGTTTGGTTTTATCTTGTGTAAGTTCTGTCATGTGAGTAACATCAGCATAAAATAAATGGCTTAAGTGCGAGACAAAAGGATTTCATTACCCTGTTCAGAACTTCAGCCAAATATTAAACCTGCTGATCCACACAGAGTGTAAATGTATTATTTTTAAATTGATGCCAAGCAAACACTAGTGTTATTATTCATTGTATGTATGTCAAGTGTCTGTTACAGACTTAATTCATGACACAGGTGCAAGGCAACCTGGAACAATGTGCTTGGCAAATAATGGCTATAAAAAGACCTTGCATTTCAGTTTGTTATTGTTCTTATTAATAAATAAACAAGCCCTCAGAACAGTGGAAAGCAGACAAAGTAGCATAGGATGATTCATCACTGGCTGGGAAATATGTAACAAGAAAAACTTGATAAACAACAACCAAAGCCAGAGACTAACTGCAAGGGAGGGGAAGGAATCACCACCACCCGGGAAGACCGTTGCAAGAGCCTACTAACTATAAGGCTCAACAGCAAACTGTGGGCATCATCCTGAAGCTGGGATGGTTGCAAGAGCTCTTTGTGATCAAGATGAACCTCAGAACTTGTTTTTAGGGCTGAATTCTTCTCTGGTTAGTGTCAGTAACAAAAACCAAACAGATAAAAATTCCAACATCTAATGACCCACAGGAAGGCAATGACGGAAACCCAGGACCTGCCTTAAGTTACCTGGTGGTTTAGGGTACATCAGAACACAACTGCTCAGAAAGGCATCTCCCCACCAGGTCACAGTTTCCTTGATCTTGGGTCATCATTTTGTTTTTCTGCACAAGTTCTGCTATATAAATATCACAACTACAGTGTAAATTACCTAAATGTGAGACAGAATGCTTTTATGGGCATCCATAATAATTACTTTTCTATTTTCACTTGAATTATGCTGCTGCCTAGTAGGGGTTACCATAAGAAAAAGTTATTCCTAGTGTTCAGCTTCCACTTCATTTCAGGAAAATCCTATTTATAATCCATTTTTAGTATTTTTTTCTTTCTTGTTTGTTTAGTATTTTCAAATATCTGTAAGGCACATATTCCCCTTGAACAGGCACCAAGTCCACGTATTAAATCTATATTAAAGTGCTTTTCAGAAATCTTCATAGGAACCATTTTCTCTTGTGAAAAGCCCAACTTGCCTTAGTAAGAATGACTCTCATAAAACAGCACAAGAATGCAAGAGACCTGCAGGCCACTTGGAGCTCCTCAGGGGGAATCCATGCCTATTATAGACTATTGTCAAGCTTAATTTACATTCCATTTTGTTAGCTTACATTTTCCTAAAAGCAGTTTTCTACCCTTTCTCCTAAATCCTGGTTTATTCTGTTTCATGACTTCAGTGTTTTTTTCTCCTTCACGTTAGTTGTTGCATATAAGAAAAACTGTTGCTTAACTGTAAATTCTCCAGCTCACCAAAGAGAGAACATCACTATCCATCAGTAGGCTTTATGGTTTCCATATAAATGCTAACACAGCTTCTGCTTCAGATAATGAGAAAAATGATATCTTTCTTCTGCTTTCTGCTTGTAATTTTTTAGGGTGCAAGGCTGAACTAGCATTGATATTGATGTGCCTCAAAAGCAGTCATATGCAACTTTCAGAAATGCCAGAATTAGATTTCCACTCAAACTGGTAGGCTAAAATTTGTACATTAATGACATATAGACAGATACAGCAATTTATTTAATGCACTTATAACACATGAATTTCTGACAAATTCACATGCTACAGAAGTATGTTGAGTACAGGCCACTAGGGATTTTCAGGTGAAACCGATGTCACTGGAAAATTTTGATTTATTGAACCTGAAATGCCTTCTAAAAATATCTAAGTTGCCATTGATGTTTAACAAAATATAACCAGTCCCCAGATACTTAACCTAATAGCCTTTGGGCTTTCCAAGTCTGCTTTTCCAGGGCAGATCTTGCTGTACAGAATACCATAGGTTTTCACTTTTGTGATACCAAACCATGGGGGCACTGGAAATATGGAGCATGGGAACTAAGGAATCCTAAACCTTAATTTCTAATCTCAAGGACTTCAAGAACTCAGCTTTAAAGTTTTAGAAACCTTGTCATATGCACATTAGTATATATTTTCATTTCAAAATACTAAAGAAAAGGTTTCAAAAAGCTTTCAAAAAATCTTCTGTTTGCTTCAGATACAACTCAAACACCAACTCCCCAGGTTTTCCACAGAACAGAAATGCCAGCTTTGGACCACTCTAGCTCAGGTATCTTGATAATACATACTTTATTGATACTACCTCAATAAAAGCATGGGACCTGTTTTGTTAAACTTTTTCTAGCCAAAAGTTTTTAAAGATTATTTTGAGCTGTTATTTTTCTATTAGTAATCACTATAGAAAGACTGAAAAATACTTCAATCCTTGCTTGATCTATTGTGAAAAGACCATTTTCTTTGTGCAGGTGCTCTCAACTAGTGATCTGTTTGAAGGTCAAGGACAGATGTGTTCACTCTGCAAGGGAAGACAGTCTGTGCACCACAGATACCACTTTCTTGTTACCTTCTGGTCCAAGCAGGAGCATGTACTTTTCATCTTTTACAGGAGCAATAACCAGTTCACTCTATCAGCAGCAACTTTTCAAGGAGACCTAAAAAGTTATATTAACCCATTTTCTATGCAGGCACATTTTTTATACTTGTCAGTTCCAAATAGAATAATTCATTCAGATGGCTGCCAATTAAAGCCTTTTATGCGATTAATCTCTCTTTCCTCTACACATACAGTCAACACGCTATCAGAATAGCACACAACTCACATGAGTCTCAAAACTATTTTCAGATAAAGTTCTAATACTTTGGGTGTTATTAACAAATTCATATTTTCTTTCCTTCGATAATTCTTTACATTTCACTTCCAAAGAAATGTGCTGCAGGGACAGGAACACAAACTTCCAATCTGCAGGTAGTTTTGTGCTTGTCTATTTATACAATACTTTTTTCATCAGGTGCAGTTCCCCGAGAAGCCTGAACTGTCACAGCAGAGTATTTGATTAGCTAAGGAAAGAATCAGATTCCGTCCTGGGCAGACCCATAACAACAACAATAAAGAACTTCACCCCTCTCACCTTTGCCCCTGAACTCTCTAAGGAAGCATTAAGCATCAAATGGAGACATCAGTCACTTGAATAGCTAATAAATGTCATTATAACGGGAAACTAAAATTTCCTGAGGTACTCTCCACTTCAGGTAAAATCTGAGTTAGCTTCCAGCAAGAGAGACCAGAGTTCTAAGGCTCCAGTGCTGTGTCAAACATATAACTGCACTGTTAAGACAAGTTTCTTGCTGTTTCAACAGTTCTTTTCCATTCATTTTAAAATCAAGTGTTAAAAGCCTGAAAGCAAAACATTGCACATCTACCCAAAAGATAATTATTTTCAAACTTCCAGTTCATCAAAAAATTAAAAACTAATTAGTTCTTGCTCAAAACGAACACTCCAGCATTTACATTATCAGTGAACTTAAAATACATTTATTTATTTTTGCCTTCTATGTACTTCTGCAACTGATGATAACTATTTAAATTATAAATAATACAAGATAAGACTAAAATCTGCTTCTGGAAAGTCAGGCCAACCTAAGAAAATAGAAGAGAAAATTCAAAAGCAAAATCAAAACAGTCTGCACAGCTGGAGCTGAAATCCTTTTCTACTTTCCTCTATTCTCCTATCTATTTTCTGTCTATTCCATTTCATAAGTGAAGGAAACAACCAGCCCTCAAATTAAGTTTCCTTAAGGAAACCCATTAATAACTGGATCAACTCTCATCAAATTATCTCAACTCAGACTCAATGGCTCCTTTCCCCACACAGCAGGTTTTGTCATTGGGATTTGGATACACCTGTGTCCAGGGTGTAAGGGACTTTATACCCTGGGTAATCTTTGCCTTCTATTTTAATTTACTTCCTAGCTGAAAGAGATCTAGTCAGTTGTGATAATCATAGAATCATAGAATGTATTGGGTTGGAAGGGACCCTCACAGGTCATCTAGTCCAACCCAACAGTAGGTAGCAAGCACCAGCAACAAGCCTCTGGGGAGGGAGACAATTCTACTCCAAGAGGAGAGGAACAAGGAAAACCAGATGAGAAGCAATGAACAAAGATTTGTGAAGGATTAAAAATTTAAAAATCTAATATTTTGTGTTCTAAAAAATAAGAACAGTGGAGCTGGTAACTGCAGGGAATGCAGAAGCTCCAAAACAGGAAAGGCCACAGCAAAACATTCTGCCAGGGAATTACAAAATGTTTTGACAGTTAAAAAGTCTCCAGGATTTCTGTCAGCTTACAGCAGCAGGGGACCAGAAAAGAAAGCACAAATGAACTGTGTACATGCATAAAATCTGTCTTTTTATAGAGAGGGTACATAAAATGCTGAAGAAGCAGCAGCACAGGCAGGAAAAGTGACTGGCCAGTGATAGATACCCAGCTGACCAGTGATGAAACCAGAAATGGGCATGAGATCTCTGGAGTCGTGCACCAGCTCCCCTTCAACAGCCCAGACTGACTCTTAAACTTTGCTAAGAACTTAACATGCCAGCACTAAGTTCCAGGTGACACTCAAGGTGGAGGCTGTGACCTTGATATCTTACTCAATTACAGTAAGAAATGGATGCAATATCTTTCTACTGTTCTCCAGGCAATTTGCACATTCCCTGAAGGCAATTTTGAATGCTAGTAACACCCAATCACTGCCACAGAGCAAGCAGCAAAGAAAAATAAAAAAAGGCAAAAGCAGTCAAACAATATAAGCAAGGCCTAGAAACACAATAACGTTATGAGTGTCTCTAGCAATATATGGATAATGGGAAAAAAAGGTTGGAGAGCTACACGGGGATATAAAACCTTGAAATAAAACAAGGGTATATAACAAGTTCCAATGTATCTAGATATCGGGATTGTTTGTTTTAATAATACATAATTTGTAGGATGACAACATTCTCTTTCATGGGATAGATGGTTTTGATGAAGTGGGATAGGATAAGCATAGGCAGAAACTTTTGAGTACTAGCAGTAGTGACAAAAATAGTGACAAGACATTTGCAGTGTAACCTCAAACTTTTTTTTTTTTTTTTTTTTAAATGTAGACTGTGTTCATTAAAATTATAAAGCTGTCACTGAAGTCTCTTCCTCAGCCTGGCATAAGTGTCTTGCACAGTGTTGCACTAACATAACACTTTATGATCTTTCTCTAACACTGCAGAAGAAAACTTGCACACAGTCCATAGTCCAAAAGAGGATTTACACTTCCCAAGTGTCCAGTCTCTACTCCTCTCCTGGATGCCGTTAGCATTCTCTCCTCTCCACAGCCCTGAGTCCTCCAATTCTTAGAGGCCACCATGCACTGCATTACAAGAGTTATCCACAGTCTAAACCATATCCATAATGTGATCTTTATTTATACAACTAACACTCATTTTCACAAGAAACCCTGGCTTCTTTGTACTAGGGGGATGATGCTGAGGGGTTCAAGGAAGATGTACATTTCTGTCACATCCCTTGAGAGGCTTATAAACTTCAACAAAATAACAAAAGTAATAAAAATGTCTTCTCCATGACCCTTCCTCCTTTTATTCCTCTCCCTGTTGCCACTTCCTTACTACATTTTTTATTATATTTTTGTATTTCCAGATTTCATTATAAATTTTTCACATCCAAATACTGTCCAATGTTCTTTGAATAATAGACACTACCGAGAGGAATAATTCAGGTCCAAAAACACTTCCAGATCACTCATGCATCTCCAGCAAGTGTGGAGTAATAGTAGTTTGTAAAAAAAAAAAAAAAAATGTGTAAGACAGCATTTTTGAGTGTTTTTTAAAAGGAATTTGGCTATTTTACTCCCCTTTTTCATCTCTCACTTTCCCAGGAAATCCTGGATAAGATTCTCATTTAAGTGTCTGCCACTTCTCTTAGGCTCTCTGAAGAACAAAGTGAGTACTGCATATGCCTCTGACAATTTTACTCATCTTTGATCTGCTCCTGAAGATCTACTTCCAGTTGTGTAGAGAACTGCCATATATAAAATCATTACATGAACTGTAAACATAAAGTAGATGGAGCATCATGGCATAATGAGGAGCATCCAGAAAACATATCTAAGCTATTTAGCATCTGAATGAAAAAAAGCCCTGAAATAGAGTCATTATGTCCTTGCCTCTTTTTACTGTGTTGTGCAATTATTCAGAGAAACTCAGATACTGAGAAATTAGAACCAGGTAAGAAACCTGGGCCCACATACGTAAAGATATTTGTCTATGGTAACACCTGAGAAATAGAAATCAGGTAGTTGAATCCAGTACCTATATACAGTACACAATGAACAGGAAAATTTGGAGGTATTAGTTTTGCAATAGTCTAAGGACACAGTGAAAACAACATTTTTGGAGCCTGTCCAGCTCTCTGAGGCTGAAGCTTGCCTCCTGCTGACTAACAAAAATGTCGTCATGCTTCGGAAGAAGCAAGGCAGACTTGGATGCAGGCCACTAAGCAGTATGCATAGTTTGGTGTCCTTTGAAAGGACTGAAACTTTCATTTGTTCTGAAAGGTAAATACATCCTGCCTTCATTGTAACTTGAACCCTGCTATAGTGGGGCTGACTGCAGCAGGCTTGCGTGGAGAATGCTATTGAGAAAGCAGCAATCCATACTGCTGAGCCACCTCAAATAGCCAGGACCTCTGGAGGTTTGAAAAGCTGTCCAAAATGTTTGTTCCCTATTCTGGGACAAGTCATTATGACCACGCTCTTTTATAAGCGTGTCACGTGGCATGTGCAACGCTGCATTCAAAATAAAACTTAAGATACTAGGCATAGAATTGGATCAAAGTATCTATTGCTTCTTGAAGTCTTTCCCCAACTTCCTACTGCTCTCCCCCTTCAGCTGGTCCATCCTTAATACAGAGTAATGATCCAAAAATTTTTTAAAATAATTTCCTTAAAATTTCAGAGTAACTTTTCCCTCCATGTGAAATACAGTCTTTGTATCAGGTTTGTTCTCTCTTTATAACCTTTTACATTTCTCTCCATTATGCATGTTCTTCCTTCTTCAAAACTTTCTCCTAGAAATGTATCCATCCTCATGCACTTCTATTCTAGATGCCAAATTATTCCTGTTGTGACATTACACAAATTACTGTTACAAGACAGAGAAAAACCCATTATGACATCCATATCCTCTTAGCACCCTTATTATCTGTATCATACTCCATACTCTTCCTGCATGGGCATGATTTAATGTGCATCCCCTGCCCCAAGACCCCAGTGTGCAATGTCAGGTACTATTACACACATGCAGTTGCAGGTGATCCCTGTCCTGAAGGAAATGACGAGCAGAAAAAAGGAGGACAAGGCAGGAAAGATAAAACACATAGCCTAACAGTGATACAGTCCCAGCCTGCACCAGACCTCACTTCTTTCTACTCAACTATTTATTCTTGTGCCAAGTCAAATCTTGGATCATTAAACTCATTGAAACCTTTTGGGCAGCATCTAGGCATTATTATCTAATTATTAAAGGACTGTTTGTTGATGAGTTGTTTTTATACCTGCATGCCATCCCAAGCACTCAAAAGAAGCACATGTTTCAGCTGAGGCAAAGATTACTATCACTGAAAGAAGACTCCAATACTATGGCTTTTGTATGATACTCTACTGGATGTAATTACCATTTGCAAACACCTTTTTCTTAACGATTTTTGTAGTACAAATTTTCCTTTTTGAGCCATGTTAGTGTAATCAGCAAAGTTACAGTACTTGAGCACATTATAGTTGCTTAAAGCTTCTAATGATTGACTGTCAGAGTAGTTACATAAGATTCTTCTGTCAACTTGTAGACTACACATGGTAGATAGTCCAATCTGAATAATTCACAGGCAACAAAAGCAGAATTACTTACATTAACATTTCACACACCACATTTAAGTCTATCCTAAGAAAGTTGTCTTGAAAGGCATTAAATACTCTGAGTGGAATACCTTGTTTCTTGCTATGCTTGACAGCATTTACGGTAAAGGGATTACTGGCTGTGTTCAAAGAGATGTGTTCGTTTATTATACCTTCTGTATTTGGTATTTGAGTATTTCTAGGGATTTACTGTAAAATGCAAGTTGTAAAAAGCATTGCTCGTCTCCTTTCAATGAAAGGAGTCAGATAAAATGAGATAGGAAACTTGCAAATAGGATAGATTGGAAAGCACGTATTCTTGAAATCCACAGTAGTCTTATGGTGTTCATGTGTTATTTTTAATTACAGCAGTATTGTCAATTGGTGCCATATGGCAGTTGTATGTAATACATCGCCCCACTACGTTGTGACCTTCTGATAGGAGACAAAAAAATCTGCCAATGTTGGCACTCCCTATAGAGATGGCCTGTTGTCTTCATCTGTGATCAGCACCAGTGCTGTCAAAGAGGCTGCACCAGAGTTCTTAGCTGTCATCCCCCTTCAAATAACTCTTCTTTTCCAACAGGTGAGCAATAAAGTTAAAAATGCCTCCCCTTCCTTATTATACAGTGGACTTAGTTATTTGCTTGCTGACCAGGGCTTACTAAAAATCAATCCCAAGACTGGGTGTAGTGTTTCCCTTTGGTTGAAGAAGGTGAAGCCTTCAGTCCAAGCTTTTGGTGAGACAAAAGACTCATCTTCCCCTGACTATCTTCAGTTGCTATTACAGACAGGTAAAAAGTCAGTCTCACTCTGTGATATTTCTGCTTTCTGTGCACCCTGCTAAGCCAGAAGCAAATGCATGGGTTTTGTCCTGGCCTAGTCTCATGGCACTAGCCTTATCATTCAGACAAGCAGTAAACCCCACCTGTGGAGAATGCATCAAGCTCAGAATCCAGCCTAAGAAAGAGAAAACCAACCTGAAAAGCCCCAACCCCCTGGCTGGGGCTGCTACCAACCAGTAGGCAGCTAATTACCAATCATTACCAGTTACCTGTAGTTCACTCACAGGAGTCTCCCTAAACTCCAGGAAACAGAGTCAGTGAGAGAATCTGTGATATGAACAGCTTGTTCAACTCTGACTACTTTCACTTAACATTAAAATAACCACGATAACAAGAAACCTTGCATTTTAGAATTTTTTAAATATTTATTAAAAAGAGGTCTCAGTAGCCAAATGTTTAGAGTTATTTCCCTTCTCAAAAAAAACAACAACAACAACAAAAAAGCAAACACCTCCACCCCACCCCACACATATTAGGGATACTTTAAGACCAAATATGGAGAAAAACTTAAAAGAATTAAGAAGTTAACCAGAATGCAAGCCAAAAAAGCCTGCACAGTGTCAATCCCACACAACGAGCTGTTGAATTAGTCTACTACCAAAGACTTCATATCCTGTTCCAATATATGCATCATGATCCACAACTTTTAATTTGCAGGAAGATCATTATACAAAGAATATAAATAGTGTCTGTATTTAATTTTATTATATACCATTAGAAATTATTTTATCCAAAATTGAATTTGATAAATTTTCAGTTATCTGTTTTTTATCAGCATAAGTCATACTTCCCAACACCCGTGTGGCCAAAGGTATTTCATAACTATAAACAGTAATATAAAAATACCTTATTAAAAAAAAATATACACCAAGAACAAACACCATATGTAAGAAATCTAAGAGGAAACATAGTATCTCATTCAGCTGGCTTGAGGCAAATCAGCTAAAAGGTATAACTCTAAATTACATGACTGCTCTTTCACTCATCCACAGAAAAATGTCAGATTGCAGATTCAGATTTTTTTAAATTGACAAAGACAAGGTGTTATAAGAAAGTATGTTGCCTAAAGTATGAGCCTAAAGCAGTTCCAAACAAACAGACAAAAACCCACTGAAATACCTGAGGACTTCAGTGCCACCTTGCCATTTAGTTCTACCAAGCCAAGAAGCAAGACACACAAAACAGAAAATAGGTAGCACTCTTCCCACACTATTTGTTGTTATTGTTCTAATAATACTCATTAATTTGGGAGCTGCAGATCTTTGAAGGCGTGGATAGTGCATTTGCCAGCTTTGTATGTATATTAAACTTCCATGCATGGCCTCTCTTTTTGCCTCCTTGATAGTTCTCTGTACTGTTGATATTAGCATCAGCTTCCTCATCTCTTCCTTCTTCCCTCCAATTCTTTGGTCAGGCTGATCAGCAACAGTTTTTCCTTGGCACCCATAGCCCTTCATCATTAAGCAGAACAGCTGTTTGTTTTTAAGAGTCACAAGCTTAGTTTCTTTTCCACAAGCAATTTGCTTTCACATTTTTAAATGCTTGAGCCAATTTAATAAGCATGAGTGATAATCTGACAAAATTTTTCACACTAAACAGAGGACACATGGCATGCCAAAACAGAGCAACATTTCTTCAGCTTCATGCCAACATGCTTTACTTCTCAGATGATAAAAGGAGCTCCAACCACTAATTATTAGGCCTTGAAGAAAACCCACAAGAATGTGAATGAGGTCCATGTATTATTCAACGTGCTCTGAAACAGACTTCTGGTGAACAGGCCTTGATCTCATTTAACAGAAACCACAAGATAATGAACAGTTAGTAATCATCCAGCAGATGATCTCTAAGTATAAAGCCCTTAAAGTGGTAAAAAATTTCCATAGAAAGTTACCATCTTACCAGCCATCCCTTCTTTTAGCATGTTTTATTTAAAGAGGCGGAAGGCAAGTTCCTTACAAATACTACATTCCTTTTAAAAATCTTATCATAAATACTTTCTACAGATTATATATCATATACGTATCAGCAGTTTCCCTCTTGCACTGAGAGGTGATGTATGACTGTGCAAGAGGATCTGCAACAGAATGTACTTGGCTCTACAGTTTTGATTTATTACATTAAGTTGAGAGAAAGCAAAGGTTACCTCAAAGTAACTTAGCACATATGTTCAGAGGGTTATTTTTAGACTTGCATAGATTTCACCTAAGAAAACAGGTTGGTGTATGCTGTGCTGTGTGTGCACCGTAGACTGTGGACCTGGATGTACCTGAAGAGTCTATAACCTGTGTGATTTCATTTTAAAAGTTAATTAAATAGAAACTATGCAACAGGGAAAGATTCGTAATTACTGCTGTATTGCCAGACATCTGACAACAACTGTTCAATATTCTATCAAGCACCAAGATGTCACTGATGTTGTTACTGTTAATTAAACTTAAGTTGATGTGTGCCATGTTTGGGAAAGATGATTTTTACTTTTAGCATCATCTGTTTGTGCTTTTGAAATCACAATATTCCAATTGAATTTTATTTTTTCTTTCATTATAGCCTGGCAATATCTAGTAAACATTCATTTTTGTTCTACTAAAGAGTTTGGTTGTGGAAGGGAATGACAGGTTAAACAGCATTTCTAAAAACAAATATACTCAAGGGTTGAAAAAGTGGGAATATCGTTGCAAACAGGTTCAGTTCCATGCATTTGGTAAAAGGCTCCAACACTTCCCTGTTTTCAGTCACTGAAATAATGAAAAGTTGATTATGTCAAAATTTTCAAACCCTTTTTTTTTTGTTTCAGGTCAAAATTTATTTATTCATTTAAGATAATCTCATGAGAGAGGCTTTGTGGTTTTCCAGCACAAGGTTTGGAAGCCACATTTCTATGGCTTTTCTTCCTTCGGAAGGTTTTGTATAATAATTCACAAAAACTTTTAAAACAGAGGCAATGCATGCAACAGCAAAACAGATTCAAACAGGTACAATTAAGAGTATCCTGAAAAAAAACCCCAACACTATAATTAACACATAATCAACAGAAGCTTGCCTAGCACTTGTGTTCTCAATATGTTCCCTTTATATTGGACTTATTCTAGCACAGACTAAACCCAGAAGGATTCTCTCTGCTGCTTGCTCAACAATTCAAGCTCAAAACTACAAAAGAATATACTAAGAGTAATAGAAACTGAGAGGTCTTATGGAGAGCAAAGATTGTGCCATGTTGTGTGTTCATGAGAGCTCCCGGGCAATCTAAATTCTGGCCTTTTCCTATTTGGATTGCTTGATTTTGTAAACTTAAATTGCACACCATTATAATATACCGAAGTGAAGAGTTATTCTAAAACATCATCATAGAAATGGCTTCTTTTTACCTCTGATCGTACTTTTCAAAAGAGTTGCCAGCTGTCCTGTAATACCTCCTTTTGCTTGGAAACACAGACTGCTACAGCTGTAGCTAAGGTAAAGGGAGAAACTAAGCTTAAAGCCCTAGTTTCATAAATTCAGTTGCCTGAAAACACAGCTGTGTGGCTTGCCTTAACCCAGTATTAACAAAAACCTGGGTGCACCAGTTTTACCAAAGGTATGAGCGGGATATTTAGCCAGTTAGCCTTGGAAAAGACAAAGTAACTTTATGGCAAGCTCCATATGCTCTGGGCATTCTGCTTCTTGCAGAGGATCTCAATCCATCTCCAAGTAAAGTGGATCATGATCCATGAAACACTGCAGAAGACTACTAATGATTCTAGCTCCGGTCCTCAGCTCCACCACCTGTTTCCAGGCTAAGAAACAAATGGAATGGGACAAGTGGAGTGAGTATACTGTTCTGTTTCTAGCTCTTTTAACGTCAGTATGAGGATATCTATTTACCATCTTACAGAACAGTGCAGACATGCCCATAGACATTTTGATATTGCAAAACTTATTGAGGATAACACCTAGTTAGATTAAAGTTTTAATGTCTGATTTAAAGAGTGATGTATCTCAAATGTAAACAAATTAAGAATTTCTTGAATAAAACACTTCAACATTTAAGGTACAACGGTCATCTTCCATAATTTCAAAATTTCACTTTTCTACCATTTAAGGAACTATATTTTTTCTGAATGTGCTTCTTGCTCACAGTACTTCTAAACAATGTTTGCAGAAATCTCATTCCATTCTGAGTACACAATTACTATCATTGTGAGAAGGAATATTTTAAAGTATCTTTTAATAATTATTAGAAGCTTAGAAGTGTCATAGACACAGCTATAGTCACTTGCTAGGGAAACAGACAGCTTCCCATTGTCTCTCCAAGGAAAATTTTTGACTAGTGAAACTGGTTAGAGACTCATCACAAAGGCTCTTCTGGGATGTTTTATTGCAATACAGTGTTCTTCCTTTCAGCCCATTACTATCCTCCCTGGGTTTCAGGCCAAAAATAAACTTCAAAGGAGTTCAAAGTCTGAATCTCATTTAGAAGTTTGTTGGATCTCCAAAAGACTAGCAGATGTGCTTGTCTCTTAACTTCTCTCATCCTCCTACCTCTGGTGAAGAATTTTATCAGGTTAGTAATTGCAATGAAATATCAATCATTACATAAATATGAAAGCATTTTACAAGGCTTTAAAAATCTGTACATTCTGTGCCCCTTTGCCAAACAGTAACAGATGTTGAGCCGGCTTTCAAACAGATCAGTGACACAGATATAAGTGTTTGTTTATATGTATCAGTTCCTGAACACAAATGATGATTGATTGATCCGGCCTCAGGTTTTTTGGCAAAATATTTTGGGGTTGGATTCTTTGTATTTTGGGGGCAGATGGGGAAGAAATGTTAGAAAACAAGCATTCACCAAAACTGTTGCCAGAAAGTACCAATTCTAAAGCATTGGGAAATATTTTTGACAGTCAACACAATTTCTAGACAAAATGGGAAGTTTCTTCATTCTCAAAACAATTTCATACTCAGAAATACCATTTGTATGACTTGGTGCACTATGTTGAGTCCACTAACAATATGTTCTCCCCCAGTTCTGTCAAATTAACTTCATTTTTTCCTCACAATCAAATATTACTCTAATAATATTCAAGAATTTGAATGGAAGTTCAGATCAACAAGGATAATAAAAATAACTTTAGAAACTCAAAGTTCAAACTAAAGCATTCCCTATAATAAAAAAACTAAGCAAGTTGATCATAAATGCATTAAGGAAAGACATTTCAAACTACTAATAACAACCCCTTAAAGCAATTTAAAACACTTGCTTGTTCTTTCCCACTTATATCCTATCCTTCAAAGCGAGGGGGGAAAAAAAAGGTAAGTGGCTTCAGATGACCTTGGTTTTACCAAGACAGTTGTCTCATATTTGTATTTTTTTTTTTTTTTCAGTACATACTTGGTTCAGGTTCACAGCCCTTAGATTTCACTTGACTTTTACTTACACTTAGACACTCCATCAGAACATTAAATTTCCCTGTGTATCAGCCACAAAAAATTGGCCATCATACGTCAAAAGGGTTCCAAGTTGCATGCTACAGGGTCACTTCCATGCCCCATGAGCTGATTCACCCTGATCGAATGGCTTTCTGCTTCCTTTCTTCAGCCTTGCCGCTAAGTACCATCTAGCCCTTAATTGTCAATCTGGTTCTGTCTCAAACCACACTGTAGTGAAAATCCTGACAATGGCTTATTTTCAAATTATACAGAACATGCTACAAATGTTTTTAAAATCTGAAAGTTTGCAGCTACAATTTGGCAACTTGTTTTTCTGTGTTCTCTTAGTTACCCAAAGACATAGTCAGTCTGCTACTTTTTAAGAGAGTAACACCTAGTGACAATATCTGAGTACTTCACGGCACACTAGAACACTCAATGGGAGAGCATGCAAGAATTTGCCATACCTTAGAGTTGTCCTCAGTGCTCTGGCATTCTTCCATCAAGCTAACCAAGTTGTATCTGCAGCTGGGCCAATGCTGTTGATTGCACTCTGAGTATAACTTGTGTCATGGCCTAAACAGGGAGCTTGGTTATTACAGCATAGGAAAAAAACATTCCCTTAGAAGCAGAAATTTGTTCAGGGTACCTGTGACATTCAATTGACCTCTGTCCTGGTTTTCACTAGGATAGAGTTAATTTTCCTCTTAGTAGTTAGAATAGGTGTATTTTAGCTTCAGTGTAGAACTTGTTAGGAGAAGGACGTTGATAACAGTACTGGTGTTATTAGTTGCTGCTGGAGCTCAAGGCCACCGTGTTTGGCTGCATCAGGACTGGGAGGGAGAAGCACAGTGAATAGCAAACCCCAGAACTGGCATTTGGATGTGCCAATGAGATAACCCAGATCATATCCCCTCATGTCAGTACATTAACCAGGGCTGACTGGAACACGGGGGTATTCTCTCGGGGATTGCTTGGGTTCTCGCTCTTCTGGGGTTTTGGTTTCAAGACTGTCTGTGCTCCGGGATCACTGGCTGGCACAGGCTGGGCATCGGTCAGCGGGTGGTGAGCAACTGCACTGTGCATCACTCATTTGTATATTCTGTTATCACTGTTGTTATCATTACCATTTTATTTTAATTAATAAATAGTTTTTATCTCAACCTGTGAGTCTCCTTGCCCTTTTCCTTCCAGTTCTCTCACCTACTCCCTGGGCAAGGGGGGAGGGGTGTGGGAGGGGGAGAGAGCAGACTGTGTTTGGCTACAAGGTGCAAGCCAAAAGGGTGAATCCACCCAAACTGCCATATCAACCGCTAGGGATGACAATGCATCAGTGCTGGAAGCTGTCTGTCCTAACAGCAAGAGCTTAACTGCAGCTAGCTGTTCATTGGGAAAAAAAGGACATACTGTGGTCAACATATCTGTTAGGTCTCTACCGTACTAATTGGTTGAGGAACATGGAATACTGAATTGAATACCAATATATTACTACTGTGATAATTTATTGTGAACCAAAGTTTTATTGTCCACTGAAAAACAAAGCATACTAGAGTTGATCACTGTAAAAAAATGCTATTTTTTGCTTGTACTATCTTAGGAAATCTTTCTCAAGTTAACTACCAGAGGGCACGCTACAAAAAAAAAACAGATTCACCCTACGCTGGGCTCTTAATTGAAAGTTGTTTGTTTCTTGTTAATTGTCTGAGACTGAGCTAGATGTTATAGGACATCCAGGAGATAATCAGTCCCTTCAGATCTACCATGGAGGTAAAGAGGGCTGCTGAAAGACAAGATTCCTGTGCCAGAGAGTCACTGCACAGATTTTATCTCTATCCTCCTGTCAGAAACTATGATGCAAGCATTCCACAATTTTCATTCTTATGGATAAAGAATCTTTTGCTGTAATACAGTGCCTGCACTGTGTGTCATAAGCACAAGAGTGTGAGCTCCACTTGAAAGTGTCTCTCCTCAGAGCCCTTCTAACACATTCTCTGCAGCATGGCATCTCTAGTGTCCAACAACACATACATGAAAACACCTAAGTGGTGCTCCTTTTCAGCGCTGCTTGTTTATACAGAAAGGGTAGAAACTTATCTCCTGGAACTTTACCTCTCTAAGGTGTGGCTGAAATTTGCCACATTTGCAAAAGCCATTAAGGAAGAAGTGAAAGTCCACAAAAACCAGGTGTATATGCATACATAAAGCCTGAGGAGGCAAATAAATGGCAGAGCAAATCAAATGCAGCAGGTGCATGGGACAGGGATGAGGTGAATAAAATTACATTAATAAGCATTAGCTGCTTTAAAAAAAAACAAACAAAAAACAACAACAACAAAAAAATAAACCTCCCTACTAATGATCAGAATGGCAAGAGATAAAAACAGCATTGCAGGAGGGAGAAAGAAGCTGCTATTGTGTGCTAGGTCAGCACAGGCATCCCATCAGGCAGCAGCAACCATGTTGGGATTTACTGATAAAATAAAAGGCATAAAGCCCCTCACAAAAATGAGTAACATCAGCAACACAATCTACTTTGCAGCAGCAGGAAGATAGAAATTTGGGAATAAAAGCAAAGAAACTGGAAGACTGGCAAGGCAGAAAAGCCAATAGCAGTTGTAGCCACTTGCTCACAGGGAGACTATAGCAAAGAAGGACTTAGAATAAACAGCAAGACTCACAAATTAACAGTCTGGAGCAGACTGGGACAACAGCTTGTACCAGCAGGAGCAGAGACGCTGACTATAGTAGATGGAATGAGACAGGCCGGAGAAAGCAAAGCTGGATGATATAACCACATATAGAAGAATAATTTTCTTCCTAAAACCTTCCTCATCATCAAAAGCCAAGGAAAAATTTACTAAGTATAAATGCCAAATAAATCCTGGGAGGCAGATACCATTGTAAAAAATACAAACTGAGCATACATTTCCTCCCTGTAACACTGTGACATCTTTAAAGGTAACACAGCATATAGTTTAACAAAAGGGGCTCTCAAGTGCTATAAGCTGGTTTACACATACAGACAAATGCTTCATCAAAGGCTTTTATTGTGGCGAGGGGGGGTTAATAATTTCTCACACTAGGAAAAAAAAAAAGTACCCAAATCCCATAACGACTCAGATATATACCATAAAGTTTCTATGACCAAAATATTTTTCCTATTACAGACCACAGTGTTTTAGCT
Source organism: Antrostomus carolinensis (assembly GCF_000700745.2). Lineage (NCBI taxonomy): Eukaryota > Metazoa > Chordata > Aves > Caprimulgiformes > Caprimulgidae > Antrostomus > Antrostomus carolinensis. The sequence goes on along the minus strand of NW_010318610.1, from coordinate 1,086 downwards.
ATTACCTATTTCTTTTCAGTAGCACACTTACTTTGCTAAGAAAGAGTAAGGCACTGGAGCAAGGGACTGATTTTTGATGCAGATGCATCTGACACCTTGAAAAATCCAGCTTCCAATTTGGACTTCAATCCCTGACAGAATGCAAATGCCATAGTAGCACAGATTGCATTAACATGAATGAGAGCTGGAAGAACTAGCAAAGCCATCCTCCTAATGTATTTTCAGATAGTGTGAAAACATGAAGAGGTGTCTCTTCATCTCCAGTGGTCACAGCTGGCTCAACAAAAAGCAAGATTTTGACTCACATGGCACTGCCATTGTAAGATTACCTGTATCTGGTAACTGGACAGCTGGGCACAGTTTAGCAGACCTTTGTGAGGTGAGAAGACAGGTTATACTCCTCTATAACTGGCAACTCACAGAATCCTGATGGGCATTCACGTAGCTAGACTATGTAAGATCAGCGTGAACAAGCGTACAGATAGGAGTGCCCAAGCTCTCCTCTTCAGGGGGTGTGATGGGAACCCAAAGGCAGAACATCCCTGGCTTTCCACCATCTACACTCTCAGAAGCATCAAAAGCTGCTGAGACATCTTACACAACCCATCTTGTCAAGCAGCTTTAATCTACACCAAGTGCAGGAACTTGTATGGCACTGCCTGGAGTTCACGTGCAAGCTCAAGCTTGGGCATTGAACTTCAAGTGGAAAACACTGAAGGCACCTCATTCCCGCGCTTAATTTCTTTTAGTCCCTTACTCTCTCTCACAGCTAGTCTAGTCTCTTTTGTTTATTCTGTTTTACCAGCATTTCTTTCTCTGGCCCAGCTGATTTCAAGTCACCTGTACAAACTGAAAGGGAGGGTTTGTGTGCTGGCCAGTTTTGAGAAATACGAGGAGCACAGATGTACAGCTAGAAAGGGAGACAATGCAGAGAGAAGGGCTAGAGTTGGAGAAGGTGAAAAGGGAGCTGGCTGGAGCAGTCAGGTCTGTATTTCAGAGTTCAGGCAGCATCCCCTTGGTATACATGCTCATATATAACTTTACACAATAAGAAAGAAAATAACAAACATTTAAATTATGTTCTTT
>NW_010318609.1:23472-23924 GCF_000700745.2 Antrostomus carolinensis | reverse complement strand
CCCAAGGGACTCTCTCAACCACTGTCCTGAACAGGCCAAAGCCTGCCACCCAGGAATACATGATCGTGGTCTTGCTAATCCCCCTCCTTACTTTACCAACAATCGACTTTAACATTTCATGGCTGCTTAGCTCAAGATGGCCTCTGACTACCACATCTCCCACCAGTCTTTCTGTCCTGGTTTTTAGCTGAAATAGAGCTGGTTTTCTTTTTAGTAATTAGAAGAGTGGTGTTTTAGTTTCCAGCCTGGGACTCTCTGTGAGAGAGACACTGATAACGTACCAATGTTTGCATTTTTGTCACTGGAAGTGAAGGACTTTGTGTTGTTAGTCCACAAGCACAAGATTTAAGGGGGGAAAAAGAATATTTAAATTAATAGACTTAATTGACAGTTAGATATGCCAATGGGCTATTCCATATCATATCACATCATGTCCAGTATATTAGTGAGGG
>NW_010318609.1:1722-23380 GCF_000700745.2 Antrostomus carolinensis | reverse complement strand
CTTCCGATTGCAGTTTCGGTTCGGGATTGTCACTCCTCCGGGATCATATCTGGGAACAGGCCGGGCTTGGTCAGGAGGGGGGTGAGCTATAACATTGGGTGTCATTCACTTGCATATCTGTCATTGTCTAGTGACAACAGAGGCCAGAGAGGACAGTAGCTGTACTGGATGCTCTGTGCGCACTTGGCGTGGAACATACAGTTGCTGCCTTGGATGCAACCCGCAGCCAAAGTGTAAGAAAAGCAGGTGGTGGACTCCCACTTCTAACATCTTAACTTTCGCATTAGAAGTGGAACCTGGTCTGGCTCTGTCACTTACCCATTTGCCAACTCATGCTAGTAAGAAAGGCAGTGTTTAACAGAGGTACCACACACAGAGGTACGGTTTCTCCTGACTGAGTGCACTGCAGCAGCATCCTTTCCTCTCCACTGTGACATGTTATGCTTCTCGAACATGGGAACCACAAAGTGACTTTTAACCATTGATTTTTATAAGCCCATTCCCTTTTTAGTAATTTTCCATATAAAAAAGAGATTTTACCTCTGAGGGAAGATAGAATGAAACAATGCACTGTTCATTCTTCTCAGCCATTTTTTGTTAAAGGGCATTAAATTAGTCAAGTATGGAAAATATCCTGTAGTTCTACTTATTTCCACTGCTACTTTGATCCCACTTACCTACAATGTGTAGTACAACTTCCTGCCAGCTGCTGACCCTATTTGGGCATGACGACTGCTCCCTTCACTTGTTTAAAAAGGCTCTTTAAATGGTAACAAGCTTCTGCCTCTTCCTTTAAACTGTTATATGAATATGTTATCTTCAGTTGGTTCATTCTCAAAATGAATTTCTTCAGTCTTCCCACTAAGTATTTTGTGACAGCGTGACTCTGAAATAACAAAGTGTTTCTGCTTAATATAGAGAGTAATAGTTCTCAAATCTCTGTTACAGGAGAAATAGTAACGTCCATTTAAAACTACCTACTTGTAAATTTAAAAACCAGTCATCTATACAAAATAGTCACCAAAAAAACAAAGCTACTTAAAGTGTGACATTCTTATCATTCAGGTATGAAAGGGTCACTTTTTACACTCCCAAAAAAGATCAGCATCTTCTTCATGAAATATACTTGATTTTCTCATATGAAATGTTCCAATGGTTTCAAAAAAATGGATGCTTGAGGCAAACAGTGCACTTACAAGCAGAAATTCTAACCGCAAAGACTAAATTAAAAAAAATCTTTCCATCAACAAAAAACAATTTTCAGGAAAAGGAAAACTAATTTTCTCAAAGTAAAATCCATTTTTCAAAGGAGAAAGCAGAAAAAAAATGGCAAAGACATTTTTAACAGCTTTATAGATCCTCAGAAATAACTCATAGATAGACCAACAATATCCTCCAAAATAGCACAGAACTGCTGTGGTTAAAGCACAGAAGGGTCTGTCTGAGATCATTTAGTCCAGCCCCTCCACTCATTCAGGGTCAGTTAGAGCAGGTCAAGCCCAGGACTGTGTCCAGTTGAATTCTGAGTATCTCCAAGGACACAGATTGCACAACGTCCCTGCACAACCTGTGCCAGTGTTTGACCAGCCTCACAGTAAAAAAGCATTTCACAGAATCACAGAATGGCAGGGGTTGGAAGGGACCTCGAAAGATCATCTAGTCCACCCCCCCTGCCAAAGTAGGTTCACCTACAGCAAGTTGCACAGGAAAGAGTCCAGGTGGGTTTTGAACATCTCCAGAGAAGGAGCCCCCCCAGCCTCTCTGGGCAGCCTGTTCCAGTGCTCTGGCACCCTCACAATAAAGATGTTTTTCCTCATGTTTAAGCGGAACCTCCTGTGTTCCAGCTTGTGCCCGTTGCCCCTTGTCCTATCACTGGTCACCACTGAAAAGAGTCTGGCCTCATCCTCGACACTCGCCCTTTAGATATTTATAAACAATAAGGTCCTCTCTCAGTCTTTTCTAGGCTAAACAGGCCCAGCTCTCTCAGTCTTTCCTCATAAGAAAGATGCTCCAGCTCTTTAATCACCTTTGTGTCCCTCCACTGGACTCTCTCCAGAAGTTCTCTCTCTCTTGAACTGTGGGGCCCAGAACTGGACACAATACTCCAGATGTGGTCTCACCAGGGCAGAGTAGAGGGGGAGGAGAACCTCCCTCAACCTGCTGGTTACACTCTTGTTAACCCCAGGATGATATTTGCCTTCTTGGCAACAAGAAGTTGTTTGACTAGACACTGTTGTTCACTGGTTTTTTGTGTTCAGATAGAATGTAATGTGTTTCAATTTGTGCCCACTGCGTCTTGTCCTGTCAGTGGTTGCCACAGAGAAGAGCCTCACTCCCTCCTCTTCATTCTATACCATCAGGTATTTATACACATGGGTAAGACTGCCCTGACCTTTCTCTTCTCCAGCCTCCATTCATATGAAAGAGGCTCCATCTTTTAATCATCTTTGTGTCTCTACACTGGATTTGCTCCAGTAAGTTCATATATATCTTTTACTGAGGAGCCGAGAACAGGATCCAGTACTCCAGGTGTGGCCTCATCAGGGTTCAATAGAGAAGGACCACCTGTCTCGACTTGCTAGCAACACTCTGCCTAAAGCAGCCAAGAAGGCTGTTGGCTGCCTTTGCCACAGGAGCGTATTTCTGGCTCGTGGTCAGCTTGGTGTCCACAAGGACCCCCAGGTCCCACAGAGCTTGTTTCCAGCTGGTTGGCCCCCAGCATGTACTGCTGCATGGGGTTATTCCTCCTCAGATGGAGGACTTTGCATTTTCCTTCGTTAAACTCCACATGATTCCTCTCTGTCCAGTCCGTCAGCCTGTTCATGTCCTTCTGAATGGCAGCACAACTTCTCCCAGCTTTGTATCATCTCAAACTTAATGAGACTGCACTCTGTCCCATCGTCCAGGTCTGTTTAACTACTAATACAAAGATTTTAAGCAGTACTGGCACCAGTACTGACTGCTGACGTAGACCACTAGTGACTTGCCACCAATGAGACTCTATGCTGCTGATCGCAACCCCCTGGGCCCAGCCACTCAGGTAGTTTTGAAGCCATCTCCCCATGCACTTATTTCACCCAACTTTGTTAGCTTGTCTCTAAGGATGTTATGGGAGAAAGTGTCAAAAGTCTTAGCAAGCAACATCCACTGCTTTTCCATCATCCACCAAGCTAGTCACTTAACTGCAGAACATTGTCAGGTTGGTTATGTATTGTTTCTCCTTAATAAATCAATGCTGACTACTCTCTTGTGCTTCCTGTGTTTGGAAGTGCTTCACCATACTAGAGACTGTGGTGAGAATAATCAGTGTGGTTTTTCCCAGGTTTTCTTTCTTACCCTTCTTCAAGACACCAGTGACATTTGGTCTCCTCCAGTCTTCAATCATCATGACCTTTCAAAGATAATAGAGAGTGGTCACACAATGACATCAGCCATCTCACTCAGCACTCTCAGGTGCAGCCTGTCGGGCCCCACGGACATCTGTGTGTCCCAGTGCTACCTAACCTTGTCACAGAATCATAGAAGGTTGTGAGTTGGAAGGGACCCACAAGAATCACTGACTTCAGCTCTTGCCCTAGCATAGGACAATCCCAAAGCTCAGACCATGTGTCTGAGAGCCTTGTCCAAATGCTTCTTGAATATTGTCAGGTTTGGTGCCATGACCACCTCCCTGGGGAGACTGTTCCAGTGCTCCACCACTGTCTGGGTGAAGACCCTTTTCCTAATGGCCAATCTAATCCTCCACTGGCACATCTTCCTGCCATTTCCCCTGGTCCTATTGTTGGTCACCAGAGAGAAGAGATCAGGACCTGCCCTTCTTCCCCTTGTGAGGAAGTTATAGACTGTGCTGTGGTCTCGTCTCAGCCTCCTCTTCTCCAGGCTGAACAAACCATGCAACTTCAGCCTCTCCTCATATGGCCTCCTCTAATGCCTTCACCAATTTTGTGTCCCTCCTCGGGACACTCTCCAGTAACTTAGTAACTTTATGTCCTTTTTATACTGTGGCTCCCAAAACTCCACCCAGTACTCGAGGTGAGGCCGCCCCAGTGCAGAGCAGAGCGGGACGATCCCCTCCCTCGACCGGCTCACAGTGCAGTCGGTGCTTGATGCACCCCAGGACATGGTTGGCCCTCCTGGCTGCCAGGACACACTGTTGGCTCATGTTCAACTTGCCATCACCCAGAACCCCCAGGTCCCTCTCTGCAGGGTTGCTCTCCAGCCTCTCATTCCCCAGTCTGTGTGTTTGTCCAGGGTTGCCGTGTCCCAGGACTGGCTTTCCTTGGTCAACTAGGTGGGTAATGTTATCATAGAAAGGAATTATGTTTGTCAAGCAGGACTTTCCTCTCATGAACCCATGCTGGCTGGAACCTACGACTGCATTGTCTTCCAAGTGTTTTTCGATAACTCCCAGAATAATCTTCTCCATAATTCTGCCAGGCACAGAAGTGTGACTTACAGGCCTGTAGCTGTCCTTCACTTTCCTCCCCTTTTCCTCTTCCTTCCTCACTCCAGACCTTCCCTCTGATCTCAGGTGCCTCAGATATCTGTGGCCTGTCATACCAGTAAAGACTGACACAAGACATTGAGTACCTTGGCCTTTTCTGTGTCCTTTGTCACCAGTTCCCTTACCCCATTCAGCAGCAGGTTCAAGCTTTCCCAAGTCTTCCTTTTGCTGCTTATGTACTTGTAGAAGCCTTTCATGTTACCCTTTACATCCTTTGCCAGATTGAGCTCTGTCAGCCTTGCTTTCCTAACCCTATCCATGCAAGATCACACAACTACTCTACAGTGCTCCTGGGTCACCTGCCTGTTTCCACCTCTTGTACATTTTATATCCGAGTTCAGTCAGGAACTCCTGGCTCATCCATGCACCAAGCAGGACTGACTCCTGCCACCTTTGCTTGATTTCCTGCTTGTTAGGCTGGACTTTTCTTGACCTTGGAGATGATCCTTGTGTATCAAGTGCTTTCAGACTCCATTTCTTTCCAGGGCTGTAACCCATGGGATTCTTCCAAGCAGATCTCTGAACAAACGTACGGACTAGAACTGGTGGCTGTTATGTTAACAATGACTTCTTCCTCCAAGTATTATTTTCTATTATTTTGCTAGCTTACAAGTTTGTGTGAAATGAAATAAAAAGAAGTTTACAATTCAAACACTGGATATCGTAATGCTCATAATGTAGGATATCCAACATTGTGAACTAAAACCAAGGCAGAGATGAAGACTCGTTTTGCATTTTATACACATTTTTACAGGTTGACATGGTTTAAATGCTTTTTCATTTTAGTGTTCTTTTATATAGAAGCATTTAACAAAGAAAAGAACAAAAAGAAGAATATACTGTTTTCAAATTTTTTAGGATATGCAGAAACAGGAATACTTATCAAAATAATTGTTTGTCTAATCATGATATAAACAAGTTGCAATCAGGATGTACTTATCATTTCATTATGCTGCTCACTATGACCAAGATATCCTGTTTGTTCTGCCTGTTCGAACAGAAAAAAACACCAGACCTATTCATGAAAGCAATTCAAAAGGAAGCTGGAGCTGGTAAACACATGTTCTTATGGGAAATTGCCACAATCCTGACTATATCCCAGCAGACTCTGAAAATATTTCTCACAAAGTCTTTTCTATAAAATCTAGAACATATGTACGACAGACTATGTTTCACATCCTTTTAAGGAACTTGTTAGATTAATGAAGGGGACATTATTCTTGCATTTCCCTTCAAAAGTCTGCCTTCTACTACAGGTAGTCCGCAATATTTGTTTTCTCTCCTGTTTTCATGATTTCTGCACTTTCATCAATCTGTGCAAGAGGCCATCAAAGTTTACATCTAGACCTCCCACTGACAGCATCTTACTGTAGGCTTATAATGCAGTATATCCAACACACAGTCTATTAATAAATGCATTTCATTACGTTTGAACCATTAAGCTCCTACCATTCTTCCAGGACAATTATCAGAGAAATCAATATAGTTGTTATTTTTCATGTGGTTGCTAAGAGGTTTTGAAATCAATCTCACAGCTTTTTATTACTATTGACTGATAGGTCAAAAGGAGCACAAACAGATCAACACAGCTCCCTTACTAATTGTCATTCAGCTAAATATCTATAAGCCATTAGGGATATATAAAAGTCACAGATTTCTGGATGGGGAGCACTAACAGTAATGAAAATTTTAAAAACCTCGCCACTTGAAAAATGTGAATCACTCTCTACAGTCTGAAATGGACAGCATGATTTTCTCAGCTATTTTTTCTTCACTACTTGTTTTCTAAGATTTCATCCTCTTACACCAAGCAAGGCAATTCAGTTAAAGAAAAGACTACCTTAGCCATGGAGACATTCTGAATGCAGCCAGAGAATAACGCAAGAAATATCTTGAGCTTTTTTTTCTAAATGTAGTTCTTTCATATTTCAAATCAGACACCTAGCAATTAGTCTTCCTGAAGAGCTCTATGATCCAGGATCACCTACTGTAATTATCTATTTTTATCAAAACCAGAACCAATAGCAGTCAGAACTCTGCCAGGACTACTGTTTATGTTGTCTCTGAAAGCATGCATCATCTCCTCTCTCAATTGCTATTTTTCCAGTATTGTTTACCAGACAGATGAACAGGCATGCCTCATTGTCTTCCACTCACTGGAGCAATACTGACCTTTACGATATATGCAAGTTTAAATTATGTGTTTAAAAAACAGCACAGATAAGGAAAAGGGGAGGGTGTACTTCTGCCCTGTGTAATTTACGACATTTGTAAAAAGTGGATTTAGAACTCCTCCATTCTGATTTATCAGTATTTTACTCACACTTACTCTATATTAGTAGAAATAGCTGCAGAAAATGCAGGAGAGAGAAAGAAAAAAATCAGACCTTTAATGAACATACAGATATTTATAACTGATACCATTCATGCTGAAGTATCACAGATAGTAAGATTAATTTTTAAACCAATGTGCTTTCCTTTACCACATGCAAAAATATTGCGACAGTATTTTTAACTTTCTGGATGTCAGTTGGCCACAATGAGTTGCTACTACAGTTGGAAACCAGACCACAGATGTCCTGCCACTGAAGTTTAAATCAATCTCTTGGGTTTGACTCCACACTATAAATTACTAAAACAAACAGAAAAAACTTTTCATTTGCACTTCTGTTACTTTCCATCCAGGACTCTGCTCTCCAGACAACTACTCAGACTCCCTTGCTCCATTACATGTGACCCTCTTAAAGCCCAAGAATTTAAGTGCTCTGCCTAAAGGACTCTAAGCTACTTCTGTGGGTGTCACTGTTAATTAGGGACACATGGAAAAGAAATGAAGGGGCCAAAAAGCAGCGTTGTTGTCTGGAAGAACACCAGCATACATGGACATGGGTGACAACAGTAGGAAAAATCAGAGCTGGCTAACAGGAAATGTTTGCAGCTGAGAGAAACAGGCTAGTGCCTCTTCTTCAAGCATATAAAGAAACTGAATGACTCAAAAATCAGCCTCAAATGAATGAAAAATTGGGGCACTGACCTCAAAGTTACAAAGGTAATGGAAAAACAAAAATATTAACAAGGATGAGCTTATCAAAACTGTTAAAATCACATTTTATTTTCTTTTTATGTATTCTACTCCTACTTAATTAAACAAGAAGTCATTCATAAAGCTGTTAAACCGTGTAGTGAGATAAGACAATGAGAACTAGGAAGTTAAATACCTAAAGATGATCGGACAGGGCCTGGTGATAAACCAGAATGGGTCAACAGAGATACATTTATGTACTGACTGATTTGTAACTAAGTTTTTTTACTCAGCGTTAGCTTGGTTTTTGCTTCACATCACCTACATTTCTGTTCAAGGCGACAAGAAAGCATACCAAAACCAGAAGATTCTGATCTCTGGTAACTACTAACTGATATCCAATTCTGATTCCTAGCTGCTAGCCTTCACAAGTGAAAGTATGCAACCATATCAGTTAAGATAACCTCTGAAAGGGACTGTAACTTAAGATACAGAAGCACTATGCTCAAGCTGCTTATCATACAAAGAGAAGGAACGAGCTCTCTCCATTGAGCTATCATCCTCATTTCCAGTCCCCCAACTCCTCCACCACCACTGAGATAGTCTGTACTGCACTCTTGAACTCTTCTCTAGCAATTACTATTGGGCCCACCAGGAACAGCTGTTGCATTTAGTACAATCTGTTGACAGGGATTATTGAAAGAATGTATGGCCAAATACCACAATCTCTGCTTTTTCACTAAAAATTATAACAACCAACATTTCTACTCCTAGTTCTAGCACAGTGTAAAAGAATAAAATTAGAAACTGGGAATATATCTATTTATTGAGAAAAAAAAATTGAGAACATTTGGCAGACAGCAGCATAGCTTCACAAGCAAATACTTAGTTATCTGCAACTGACAAGTAAGCAGGAACACTGATTGGCTAGATTTGGTTTAAAATCTGCGCAAGTAATTTAGCATCAATGTTATAATGTTTGGTTTTTAAGTAAACAATATTGTCACAGGAAAGCTTGTGCTTGTGGATAGTAGCACTATAATTTGTATTTTTATTAACATAATTTTCTGCATCTATGAAGTACATCATCAGTCTTGGCATTTGATCAAGGTACAAGTGAAGTCATTTTATATATGCAGTTGGCTAGGGAGTGTTGTAAGACTGTTATTCCATTTTTCCAACAAAGGAGTATTTCTTTCACTGCCTCTTCTTCCCACACACACACACACTGAAACAAGCAACAACACTCCAGGTAGGACCTATCCCAGTTCCAGGAAGAGAAGACAGCTTTAATACTCTTCAGAACAATTCAGTGCCAGTTGCAACTGTTTAAGAGATTATTCCTTTTAAACCAGCTCCAATCTTTTCCATTCATTTGTTGCAAGGTAAAGGGGCATCACATCTGGTGAACAGGGAGGAACAAGGATTTCCCTATTCATATATCCTACTACACAGAAGAAAGCATTGCCAATCCTGGGATTTGCATTGTGGAATACTGTCAAAGTTGGGAACCTTATGTAGTCCAGGATGTTCATATGGTGTTTCAATTATACAGATGATTCACTGATCTTTATCATAGCTGTATAGTCTGAAAAGGAACTCTGGATTGCAATGTCAGTTCAGCACTTAGCTGCTACTGATGAATAAGATCTTAGGTTGCTTGTTATCTAGCAAATCTATCTTCCAAGAAGTACATTCTTACTATTCAAAAGTCATCTCACAAATGCTCTTAGGAGATGAGAGATGATGTCTTACAATTCCAGAAGAAGCCTGGCTGGGCAACGAAAAGAGTGCATTGTCTACAGCTGTCAGAGTCCTCTGCAAACTGGTAACTCAGGCTCATGTAAAATATGAATGTCCCTGATGTCACCACCATCAGTTGTTTTTTGTGAATAGTTACGATATCATAGTAAAACCTTATGTGAACTACAGTACAGATGCTGCACTGAACAGGCAGTTATTCAGACATGTAAATTTTGCAACTTTACTGCCTCAAAAATGACACTGAGTTCAGAGAAGGCAGAGTAACAAGGGCAAGTGAATTCTGAATCTGCCTAAAATCCTGGATCCGACAGTCTCCAACCTCACAGCTGAGTTCTCAAAGTTCTGACCATTTGTGAAGAATTTCACCCACTTTGGCTTTTCAAACGCTCAAAGATCCAGAACAGTCACAAGTGCAGATATGCAACTGAGTTTTGTAGCAGTACTGGTTTTTGTGCACTTGCAGAAATGCAGGCAGAGCCATAAGAAATGCTGCACAGTCACACAAAGAAACTACTAAGGGGCTTATGGCAAAGTTTCGACAAGAGATTAGGCACATCTGTAAGACTGTAGGTGGTTAAAGACAATAATCTCTCCTCTAATGGACAGATTCAAAGACCCATGATCAAAATATGAAGCCACATTCTTCCCTGCAAGATAACGCAACTTGCCATTTGCCACCAACATAGTTAAGGTTTGTACAAATTCTCTAAAAATGTAGCAGGACCTTTTAAGTAGTTTTTTTTATGCTAAGGAAAGAGGATTTAAATCAGATCTAAGTAATATCTTTCAGAATCAGTTGTCAGTCCCAATAGGACAGAAAATACACTGTTCTGTACTCGTGTATACAAAGAAATCAAGACTGCATATAACAAGCAATTCTACAAAATATCATGCTCTATCTAATACACTACGGAACCTAAAATTCAGATTTACACTGAATAACCGGACAGGATTTGCTGCTAATGTAACTGAGATTCACCTACCCACCTGAACACAAGAGCTGCCAAATCAGTCTCCAAAACCGAACTCAGGGCGAGGTCATGACATATGTGCACTTTCCAGTTCAGAAATATGAAAAGATCCCTTTGAGTCTAGAAAAGATCAAGCACTGATTATCATTCTGCTTTCACCAATGAATGACGTTAACAGTTCTGGCATCAGCTGCGCTGGCTTCAAATCACCACCTCTCTCAGGCAGGACAAGGTGCCTCAGAGGTCTCCATAGGGTGTGAGTAAGCGATGCAAAAAAAGAGATTACTGTCTCTTTCTTACTGTACACTTAATTTAGTTTTCAAAGCAAGAAAGGGAATGACTTCCTTCACGCTGCAGAATTATGGTGATATAAATACAACATTGGTGATTTTTTCACTTTCTCAATTTTATGGATGCAATTTCCCTCAAAGTAGGTTACTTATTATGTTGCCATCCTGAAGGCACATCTAGAAAAATTATAATCTGCAAATATTTTTAAAAGATTTTGTAAGTGCTGTAATTTGTCAAGCATCCTGTTTGGTTTAAACCACTCCATTTACGGGAAAAGAATTTTTGTGTCCATTGGTCCTGGTGAAACTTGCATTTTTCACATTGCTGTTGGAGATCTAAAATACGCTTAGGAAACATTATATAACACTACACCTGTAGTTTAAACATCATTTTCAGCGCAATCAGTCTTAACACATTTTTAAAATTTAAAAAAAGAAGAAAAAAAAGCTTTTCTTAATTTGGATTCCAAACTGTTTCAAGAGCCAAAATTACAGCAATGGATTGATACTGCAATATTTTCTTATGCAGGTTTTAGTAAGATTGAATTTATGATTAATCACGTCACATTATCCCCATAATCAAAACAACCTCTGAAGCTGCAAGATCTCAGCAATACATAAAAAGCAGCTCTGTTAAGGACTATGAAAGGGCTTCTTCCTTTGCTTTCTGAAATGATGAAAAACGTAAAGGATGTAAGATCAATGAATGGACTAAAACAGAACAAAAATGACTGAACCAAAGGAAAAAAAAAGCCCCAAACATATCCTATGAAGCTAGCAATAAGATTAAATTAGACCAGAAGCACAACCTCGAACAATCAGTAATAAAACAGAACAAGCACAACAGTGCGAAATCTGCCATTGATATCTTTTGGAGCACTGAATGTACAAAGACTCAAGTTTAAATTGCACAGCTAGTAACTAGTTCACTGCACTGCCTCTGTGCTTCAAAAATATTTTCTTAAGCAAGCTACCCAAAGAAGTCTTCAAATACATTTGTTTTAAGTATCAGTAATTTAATGCTAAGTACAAACCCAGGTTAAATAATACATTCACAAACAGATCAGGAGATTGTGTATGACATAACCTTCCACAGAAAATTACAATTCGGCAGAAACATCAGGAATTAACAGTTCCGTTCTTCAGTCATTTTAGTAATGTGAAATCTGACCAGAAAAGCTTGCTTAACAAGGTAAGCTTAAAAGATACTATTCTTTTGTCTCTGCTTCCTGCAAATGGTAGGAAAAAAAGCCACTTCTACCTCAAAGTGCAACTCCTTAAAGAACATGCATACAATATTTGCAATTACTAGGTAAAGCCCACTGCAAATTGAATTTATGACTTTACAAGTGAAAATACAGCAGCTGAACTAACAAAATCAGGTTGAGTGTTGATTTTTTTTTTTAACTATCTTTTATCAGTAAATTCTATGTTAGAAATAAAATTTATTTCATGTTACCTATCTGTTCTACTTTAAATACCAATGGCAATGCAGGAAGTTCACAAACGTGAATCCTCAGGAGGCTTACACACATCACTGAGAACAGTAAAATGAATGGTTACACATCTGCAGTCCGAACTTTGAGATGAATACAAGCAAATTGTGAATGCGCATTTTTCAAATGATTGCACCCATTATTTTCCACTGACTCATAACTGTTGGCAGAAATGAATAATACATTTTAATACAGTGTAGAGATTCAACAATCACAAATACAGAGAGTATGTATGGGTATATATCCATCTTGTATGCATACATAATACTAAGGCTGTAGGTTGTCATCTGTTTTTAATACTAAAACACCAAATAATTTATAATGCAGAACTGTAAAATATATATAGAACACTGCATCAATCATGTACAAGTACTAGTGCTGTTCAAAATTTCTGTAAATCCCCCATTAAACTTAGATTTGAGACTGAACCAAAGACTAATATGGATCAAGTCATGGTTGCTTGGAACACTGAAAGAGAGACATAAAATGCTGTGCTATTTCATGTCAAGATTATTTGCAGTTCACTTCATTATTTTAAAGAACACTAGCGACTGAAACACAGTGCACTCCACATTAAAGCCAGTGCTTATTCCTTTTCTTTAATTCAGAAGGCAACTACCAAATGACAATTGGGAGATGAGCTGACAGGACTCCTAAATTATTTGGCACAATCAGTACACTGCTAATGTAAGCAAGGAAAGAGCAAAGTCTTGTGCAGTTATTCAGTAACATTATCAAATAAGAAGGAATTAACCATTTGAATAGTAACGATGTCTTGCTTTGCATTTCCACATTCCCTGTCAAGCCTTATAACAAACCAGAAGCCATTAGTCAAGATAACAACCATAACTCATTCTGTATGGAAAACACACATAAAAATGAAAATTCAACCATTATATCCCAAAAAGTGGCTGAAAGTGTAAACCCCATGTGTTGCCTAAAATCACTCCATAGTAACATAAACCCTTACCAAGTAAAGAAACACATGAGAAAGTGTGTGTAAGTGTACGCACTGCCCTTGTATTCACTGGAGCAGGACTTCAGAAACATGCACTTTTAGGACAATTAAACATAATATTCAGGAAATTAATGGTTACATATGATTCTAAATCAACTTGAGAAGAAAGTGATACATAAAAATATGCATGATATTTTGTTTAAAAACAGTTTACTCCACGTACAATTTGAAAAGTACTGTGTTGTAAAAGCATTCATAGCTTCTAAAGTCTTTTGGCAAAGGTAATGAACATTCAACATCTGCAGCGCTTTTGTGAGTTCATGAACTAAAGAAATAAAAAAGATGCCTTCTTTTGGTAGCCTAGTTCTTGTGTAAAAATCCAAAAATAATCCAGCCTAGTAATGGCATCCACAAGGAACCAGGTACTTGGCCCCGAAGCAAGACAGAGCAGCAAAGGGCTTATGGCAACCACCCCTGGTAATGTAGGCTCCAGCACTTATGTTAGCATGAAATCAAGCATAGCAGAGCTCAGCCTTTCCAAATGGTGCATTGGTTTGGGGGGAGGTGGGGAATTCTGTGTCAGTGCCTTCAGTAAAACAGATGTGACTCACTGCACTGTCATTTAAAATCAGAAAATGAGGTCTCTCCTTTTTCCACTGAATCAATGGCAGGAGCACTGGGGGCAGCAGCACTGGGGCAGCGATTCTTCACGTTTCTGCTCTCAGTACAATCAGCTCAATTAAATCACAGTATCTAGCACTGCAGTTTTGTGACACAGTGCTCAAACCCTGGCTTTAGTATGTCTCCTTAATGCCATGCAACACCCTTATTCACCTTACCTTCTGCAGTGGCACTGATCATAGAAAAATGTGGAATTAATTTAATAAGTGTACCACCCCCATAAATCTTCCTAAGCTGCTTTCTTCATTGAAGAACACATTTCATTTACAACTGCTCTTTCAATAAACCTAGTAATCTGAGAAATCTTTGCTCAATGTATTTTGATTTCTGAAAGCATCTGTTAGGTCATGTTGGGTTTTGGGGATTTTAAATTATTGT
This sequence comes from Antrostomus carolinensis, assembly GCF_000700745.2. Lineage (NCBI taxonomy): Eukaryota > Metazoa > Chordata > Aves > Caprimulgiformes > Caprimulgidae > Antrostomus > Antrostomus carolinensis. The sequence goes on along the minus strand of NW_010318609.1, from coordinate 9,316 downwards.
TATTATTTTTAAGGTGAGAAAAAAAGCATTTTTCAAACATTCCCCTGCATCTTTCATTTTCTCATTTAGATTCCTCAACCTAAATTCAATAATCATCTATTAGATTTCAACACCTTGTAGTCCCATAGTGGTCTGTTCAATTACTTTTAGAAATATCCTGGGAAAGAACTAATGCCAAACAGTACTCTCTGAAGTTTGTAGCATTCAAATGCTGTATTTCAAGTTAGAAATTTAGAACTTGCCTCATTTAAACTTGCCTGCCAAAATAAATATCCTGCATTTAGTCCCATGAGGATATTTTGCTTTACGTGAGCTTTAATTATAAATTCAAGGGAAAACTTCTATGTAAGTAACATTCCTTGCAAGGGTCACAATATGTCAAGTGTATCCACCATTCATGTGAAGTCTATGCACTGCTCTGCTCACATGTGGAAGGTCTGTTTTCTCTCCAACAATGGCCAAATCACTTTCCTATTCTATTCTCCACCTGCACATTTTTTTTTTCCTCTTTTTTGACTTTTGGACAGTCAACTCTACTGTCCCATCCTTTGCACACTGAAATTCACTAGGACATTCAATGGCTAAATCCTAACAAACTGTAATACTCCAAATTTTAAAGTGGAAGTTCTCATTGATGCAAAGTGGGTTTTACTCACGGATAGGATCCGGGGTACCAGTGGGTAATCAGCATCAACCTTCCATTAGGTACCTGAGTCAGCCTTAGGAAGGACACATCACACAGAGTACAGATCTGTGTCTGTTGTGGCCATGGGCCAAAAAAACAAACCTTGAACTCAAAAACTCACTCACAAGAACTCACTCTCCTTGCCACTCATACCAGACCACTTTCATTTGAGACTACTTGATGAATCACAAATTTGACTGTATGCATATATTACAGGTATTTACTTATTCTATAGACATAGCCTATTGTGTTGTTTGCAAAAATTATTAGAAGTTAAACAAAGTAAACTACTATAAATTTAAACATTGTCAAACAAGAATTTTTCATTCCAGTTAAAGTTTGGTGGAAACCAGAATATTCAGTGAAGAACAGCTAAATTATTCTTGAAAAATATCTATGCCCCTGAGATCAGAATGCAGTCTTCTGAAGCTGTCGCTATTTTTTCATTTTAGAAACCAGAAATAGACTGTAACTGCACTTCTGCTGCTATACAAGGCTATCCTACATAGAGTACTGCTATCCAATACTATTTGTTTTCAATAATATAGGCAGTAGATATGACCCAATATTGGTACTCAGTTTTACAGATATTTGTGCTCTAATAAAAGTGTGGGATGAGAGAATGGCAGAAATGCCACCTATAAAAGTATTAGTATCATTTTAATATATAATTTTGTAGTGTCCTCTTTCAGAGATTCCTAAAACCCCTTACCAAAATTGAATTCCATTTTTGAAACTATGTTAAAGAAGTAAACCTAACAACTTCAAAAACTGCAATGTTACAAAATTATGCATGTGGCAATTTATTCTGATACAGAGTCTACTGCAGGATCACACTTTAATGTTTTACAAAAGGGTGTCTACCTCATGCAGGGCACAACCAAAACTACTCAAAAGATCAGGTGGCTATTTCCCTATCTTGTTTTCCCACACACAGCATTTAGCTAGTCTAAATCTTATTTATTTTAGTCTGTCTAAGGCCTATATTGAATGGAAGATCATTTATATCTTTACTGCTTTTTCAAGGATGCTCATCAGTATTGTCCAAGTGTTTCACAAACATTTATTATTTCATTCACTATCTCTATTACAAGATGAGAAAGCATCATTATCTCCATTCAGAAATTGGAAACAGAGACAAAAGGACTTTCGGGAAGCCACAGAAAACACAGCAGAAGGGCCAGAATCAGAAACAGGATATCAGAGTACCTGCATATCTGACCATTATCTCCAGACTGTATTGATTGCTGCCAGAAGTGGCTGACAACTCTCACTACAGTTCATTTCTTCTACATATCAGATGCCAAAAAGCTCAATGTATGGGAGACAGTGTCAAAGGCCTCACTGAAGCCTAGGCAGACACCATCCACTGCTCTCCCCTCATCTATGAGGCAAGACATTTCGTCATAGAAGTTTATTGAGTTGGTCAAGCATTACTTCCCCCCCATGCTGACTACTCCTCGTGATTTTCTTCTCCATGTGCCTGGAAATGGTTTCCAGGATCAGCTGCTCCAGCATCTTCTCAGGGATTGAGGTGAGGCTGACCAGCCGGTAGTTCCCTGGGTCCTCCTTCTTGCCCTTCTTGAAGATGGGAGTGACATTTGCTTTCCTCCAGTCTTCAGGTACTTCTCCCAGTCACCAAGATTGATCAAAGACTATCGAGAGCAGCCTCACAATGACATCTGCCAGCTCCCTCAGCACTTGTGGGTGCATACCATCAGGGCCCATGGATATGTCCAGTTTGCTGAAGTATTCCCTGTCCTGATTCTCTTCCACAAAGGGTACCTCTTCCTTGCTCCAATCTTCCCCTGAAGGCCTGTCTTGCAAGTAAAGACTGAAGTAAAGAAAACATTCAGTACTTCCACCTTTTCTGTGTTCCGTGTAACCAGAAAAAAATTAGGTACTGTAAGTTCTCCATATTACAAAAAGATGTTGCCCTTGACAGTCTCACTACTGCAGTTCTCTCATGTATTTTCTTCTCATTTTATTGGTGGATAAATGAAAAGAGTTAGATAACTTATGCAAGACCACATGGTGCCAGAACCAGGCTTAGCTGGTATGGGCCTGCATTCTTGTGCTCCATCCAGTGAGCCAAGGCTGTTCTTTTTCCTCAGAACGGTGTCAAGGACAGTTATATGAAATAATTTTTTTAAAGAACTGTTTAATGAAAGATGAGGGAATATTTTATTTATTTTAGTTCAATCATTTATCTAGAAACAAAATATTTTCTTGGCAGATAAGTAAGCTGCAACATTCCACCAGGCTGAGAAGTTGCTTCACCTTACTCCTCTACAGCGTGTCTCATGTCACAGAAACAAAGACCTTGTTAGACTCTATTTTGTATTCCTCTTCATCTGACAGTACGCACTTTTATGTGAAGTATTTTTGTGGCATGAAAAAAAAAAATGCACAAATTTATCTTTTTATGTCCTAACTTCAATTTTAAAGCCATGTTTTCTCCCTTGTCTTTGTTAAATAGCATCAAAATTGCACAGTAATAGAAGTGGATACTCAACAGATTTTTTCAGGCTACATCCTTAGATATAGATCAGTTTTGCTGCTTTCTAGAGGTTTGTTTATTTGGTTGGTTGGTTGTTTTTTAGTAAGGAAGGGAAAGTCTGTTTCTGAATAAAAAAGTACTAAAATCTGATGTGCAAGTATACTTTTTGTTGTCAAACTTTACTCTTACAAAATGGTACCTTAATTAGAAGCACACTTCACTGACAAGACCGTGGAGTAACTTAGCAAAGCAAAAATGACCCTTATGACAATGATTAAAAAACCAAACAAAAATCAAACCTAAGCAACAAGAAACTCTTAGCGATGCAGAGCTCTTCCTTGAAATGTTCAAAAGCCATACACATAACTCTCTTAAAAATACATTCAAATCCTTTTAATAAAGTTGGACTGTTTTATATATGATAATCACCTTACTGTCATTGCTGATATTTTTCATATAATTTCACAATTTTTTCACGTAATTGTACTCTAGATTCAACACTTTCATAAAGAACATTTTAAAATACTAACTTTCTAACATCGCTCTGTCAACCTGCTCGCTCATCTGGATTTTAACACTTGCAAAAATGTGTGGCCTGGATCTAAAAGGTACTTTAAGGCTGAGCTTAACAATCAAACTTGGACTAGAAACCATAACATTAATTTTTGCAGTGGAAAATTGCCAGAAGTCTCTCCTACACTTCACTGCCCTTCCTTTAATCCCTTACAGAGGGGAATTAAATTGTGAAATAAACAACTAAACTCGGTGGAAAAGAAAACTAGTCTCAGTACAAAGAGTAAAGGATGCAGGCCCAGATGCACCAGCAACGTTGTAGAGAAGCAGTGGGCATGCAGTCATGAATTTATGTCAGCATGTGTAGGAGTATCCACAGTAGTGCTAATCTAGATAGCAGAGTCAAAAGCAGCAGTGAAGACAGATGAAAGCAGGCTTCAGCATGGCTTAACCATCTGTCCAGAAGGTTTGGACAGCCCTCTCTTAAGGCTAGGCTGGCATGTCTTCACATCACATACAGATCAAAGCTAGTAGAGATCTGTCTGCATGTCCTGCAATCACACTGCTCAATTGCAGTGTAGACACATCCAGAAATAGTGCTACTGTAGATATGTTCATCTAAAAACTGCAGCTGCAAAAAGCAAAGCCTGGGAACATACCATAAAGCATATGGGACCTGCTGAGGAACACATGCTGGAGAGTGTCCATTTTGCTAAACTGTATTAGCTGGGCTAATTCCTTCCCCTACACAACCTGCTTCCCATGGACTCCTGAAGGACATCGTAACACATGCTGCTTGGCCTTTCCTGTGGGGATGCACCTGATCTTTCAGGTACAGCGACTCACTCAGGTTTACTGCCTGACGAAGAGACATGGCTACGCTCTACAGGCAGATGGAGGCAACTGTGTTACGTATAAATGGCACTCATTCCTCTTCACAAAGTACTAACGCCGGATGCTGAAGCCCTAACCTAAGCAGGCACGTTAGTTCTCTACTGTTTCGAGGCCAGTTATTTCAGCAGAACATCAAAATACCAAAAGTGCCTTCATCCACTGCTGCTGCTACCAGGGGTAGAATTTACAGTGACGCAGAGCGGATAAAGTCCTTCAAATTCAAGACTGCCTCCCCTCAAACAGTGGTTTGCTGTACAGCTGCAACATCCTCTACTAGCTACAAACTACTACAGACACTACATCCTCTCAAGGATGGATTACTACCGCTTGTCCAGCAAGTGACCAAAAGGATTTACGCATGTTCTTAAACTGACTATGTAATGAGTTCTTCACTCCAGGAAGATTTTGATTGCATTTTGCTAAATCACTACCAGAAGACAAATTAAGAAGGAATGAAGTTCTTCAGCACTTCGCTGCCTTATGAGGAGAGCATGAGGACACACAAGCTCGTGTGGACTCAGGCAATTAAAGTTCTTGTAGGAATTGGATGACAGCAGCAAGGCTTACCATGGGAAGAAGTGAGTTAGTGAAAAACAGAAAGTTCTGGGTGCAGGGATAAAAATCCCATGCTGCTGCCTGCCTCTCTGTGGAAACCCTAAGCACGTGCACAGTCACGCTCCACTTAGCTTTCCGGACTGGGTCATCTCGACACTCAATAACAGCCAAACCTCCAGTCACCAGGCAGTGCTGTTCCAGTCATTTCATCGCAGATAGGACTCATGAAATGCTTTACCAGGAAGTGCAGAGAGTAATGGTTAATTCCTCCACATAGAGAGCATCACAGTAAAGAGCAGAAACACAATTTCCATTACATTGTTTGCTGATGTGCTTCATCTGTGACCATCAAGAACAATCATAAGGAGGTGGGTGGGTGAGAGTTTAATTGCTCTCTGTTCAGCCTTAGAGAACGACAGCTGAAGTTGACAAGTATGGTGTGAAAAACCTACCCATTAAACTGACATTATCAATGCTTTTGAAAGCACTACCAAGCAGCTGAGACAATTGTTAAATTTGTCTCATACATACCAGTAGCAGATTCATAATGCTGAACAATAAGTAACAATTTTATACTAATCTCTCACATATTGGTGCTCCCAAAACCCTCTTGCAGGAAATGCTGTATTGAGCTATTTGTAAACAGAAGCTTCTTCCTGAATCTAGAATTAGGAGTCACCTTATCACCAAAACCAGGTATTACTATTTATCAAAGATACAAAATGGTACACTAACACAAACATTAACAGAAACATACTGAACTAAATGCAAAACCTCCAACTATTAATTTTTGGAACTGCACCATGTGCTCTGTAACAGTGTATCACAAATTTGGTTCTCTTCTAACTTGCAATTAATAGCTCTGTCAGCATTTTTTCCAAGATCTGACCAATCATAACAGCAACTACTGTTACCATAATCAGACTTTAAAAGGTAGTCCTTCTCCTATGGAAAACTTAAAATGCCATGCGTAAATAACTAAAACAAAGGTGTATGTAGAGGAATACAAACAAAATCAGCCTCCTGAAAATGATGCTATCAAATTGCTTTAAGCAAATACTGCATCAAGATGTGGTAGAATAGATCATTTTCAAAAGGGCACTGAGAAGCTGAATCTTCCTTTTTCTAACCTGTTGCTTGTTCCACAGGTACACTGCCTCACTCCATTCACATCTACCACAAGGATGCCTATCAACTTAAACATGAACAGTGTTAGTCAAGGGGCCCAGGTAAATTCAATTCTGCAGATACAGTGTGAAAAGCATCAGCAGAGTTCAAGATTACAGTGTTTATTCAAAGTTGCTTACATTTAGCCTCCATAAATTCCTTTACCTCTACTTTAAAATCTGGTTTAGGTTAATGAAAAACAAATAATTAATGATGTAAGTATAACTCAATTTCCTGGTGATTCCATTCTGTAACTCAAGATAAGTTTCTGCCCACGTCCTAGCAACGAGCACAAATATTGTGCTTTATCCAGTGCTCAACATATGAGTTTGCAAAATGACAATATCCCAGTATTTAACATAATTAGGACACAGACTTAAGACTCTGAATGTACAAGAGAAGAAATAAGTATACTTAGACTGAGCGCAATAGAAGTGTGGGTCAGGGAACGTGACATGCAGCTTATTTACCTTGCTAGCAGTCTTCTGCTTCTGTGTGCACTATACTTCCTAGTTTTAATTCCCTTTATTTTGTGAAAGGAGGTTGTAGGGAGGTGGGAGTTTGTCTCTTCTCCCTGGTAACCAGTGATAGGACAAGAGGAAATGGCCTCAAGTTACACCAGCTAAGGTTCAGGTTGGATAAGAGGAAAAATTTCTTCTCTGAAAGAGTGGTCAGACATTGGAACAGGGTGCCCAGGGAAGTGGTGGAGTCACCATCCCTGGAGGTGCTCAAGAAACATGTAGATGTAGCCCTCAGGGATATGGTTTAGTGGGCATGGTGGTAATGAGCTGATGGTTGGACTGGATGATCTTAGAGGTCTTTTCCATGTAATTCTGTTTGGTTTTTGTTTAAAACATCTTGGACAAAGCATTCAGAAATTTTCAAATAAATCTCTCGCCATGCTGACAAATTCAGTATTTAAATCCTGAGCCAATTCAAAAGCAATTCTTGGGTTCTTCATAAATTTTTTACTGTGACCCAACTGGAACTGACAGCATAGCATAGAAAAGGTAGAATATTTGCAGTTGTCTTTTAGGAAAAGAGAACATGACATATGCACATGCACATATAAACATATTAGCAGTTATACTGTCAGTCTGGACAGTTAAAGGTATTTCCTATTTCTTAAGAGAAATGCCAGTCAGTATGGACAGATCCTGCAAAAAACTACATGGATGAATAACCAGCAGAGCAGTACAGCTTCAAATCACAATCATGCGCATTCCCCTGTCATGCACATGTGAGAAAGCTATGCAGCACAGCCTGATTTTCACTCACAG
>NW_010318609.1:654-1707 GCF_000700745.2 Antrostomus carolinensis | reverse complement strand
GGGGGGGGGGGGGGGGGTTGAAGGGAAGTGTTAAGTTCCTGATTAGAAGTCATTTTAAATTGTAAATTCCAAATTGATACAGTAACAATAAAACAGATGGGGGGAGAGGGGGGAGGATTTATACACAAGGAGAGGTCATGTAATAGACTGTATTGAGTTTAAAAGATAAGTGAGACAATGCCTTTCTCTCCGGTATAAACAACGGAAAATAATGCCAGCAGTTTGACTGCAAAGAACTGGGGAGGAAACAGAACTGAAAAGGAAATGCTTACACCAAACCTTACAAACTTAATGCTACATTTTAACCAGAAAAATAAATTTTCAATAATTACTCAATAATTCTTTATGAAGGGCATATCAACTATATTCATATTCAAAAAAGCTTTTGTAAATGCTCCTTAAAATATAAGAAAATATACCTAATGAACGATTGCCCCAACTACCAAACCATGACAGCTGAATTGCACTTCTCTGATATCTCAAAGATCTTCAGACCTCTGAATCACTTGGACCTTTGTCACAGAAGACGAAATTACAGTTCCATCCTAGAGAGGTAAGCAGTACAAAGAGCAAAATGGCTTACCATGTTCACTGGGCAGCACATGAGCCAGTTGTAGAGGATTTTAGGGTGAAGAAATTCATTTTTATGGGTGGTAGTAAAGCAACAGGTCACACTATTTATGGCTTGTTAGGAGTACATGCAGTACATGTACCTATTAAATTCAGTAAGGGCAGGACACTATGAAAGTCTGCTACAGCAAGACTTAAATACGTGCACATCATCAAACACAGTTCCTGGCTGCAGGATCAGATATATTTGCACAAGATACAAAGTCATTTTGATTTTCCTATACTACTGTTGCATTCCTTTCTTCAGCCATTTAAATATCAAAAAAGGGTCCAAGAATTAAGTGAAGTGCTTCAGAATAATTTTTTTTAAACTTTTTGTGGTCAGGTCACTGAAGTGTATGAAGAGTACAACGAGGCCATGCTTCCAAGATTTTCCATGGAACCACAGGCACTAGCAGTTTTTTGGTGTGTGGGTTTTTGAGG
>NW_010318609.1:222-622 GCF_000700745.2 Antrostomus carolinensis | reverse complement strand
GGTTTTGTTTGGGGGGGGCGGTGCTTTTTGAGAAGCAGTTGTGACTGATTAGTATCTCTCTAAGAGCTGTGGCTTTAAGCCATTCAAAGTGGCATGAGGTGATACCACTGACAACAAAGACTGAGACTATTTAGGAGCTGGTTTGTATTCAGTACCGTCAGGATCTGAACGTCGTGATCTTCATCATATAAATGGCATTTGCTCGCATGAAACCGCTCCCCCGGTTATGGGGTACGAACAAGGTTTGATCCCTGGTGCACGCCAAAACCGCGATCTTGGGTTGACCCAAGCATAAGCCAAGGCGCAGTTTTTCTACCAGACAACTTTGTATCTGCTTCCCCCCGGTTAGAAACCTGCGATTCCTGCTTCCTTTTCTTCCAGATGCCGGCGTGCCCCGGTG
>NW_010318609.1:0-200 GCF_000700745.2 Antrostomus carolinensis | reverse complement strand
CCCCGCCGGGGACGCCCGGCTCCCAGCAGGGCAGAGGCGGATTCGCGTCGGCTTCGGCTGTCAGCGGGTTTCACGGCGCTACAAGGGGTTCTGCAGCGGCACATCCCGGCGCTGACATCACGTACGTGCTCAGCCCCAGCAGAACCCCCCGCGTTCAGCCCTGATTTCATGCGGAAAGCACTTCCCCAGGGCGGGCTGGC
>NW_010318608.1:0-11822 GCF_000700745.2 Antrostomus carolinensis | reverse complement strand
CAAGTCAGTTTATAAAACCTAATTTTTTTTTCTCCAATGAAATAAAAAATATATATATAATGAAAGGCATTTATTCTTAGCTCATCCACATATCCACATCATTTTTATACAGTCTTGTTTTTATATACAGTGAACCTGAGCTTCCATTCCTTAACAATTTGCACTGTCTTTTACTTCAATGTAAGCAAGTGTTAAACTTTCTGAACAATCAAGCAGTATTTTGCACAGGTAGAAATGCTGGTACAAGCTACAAGCAACAAAAAAATCGGACCCTAAATATCCACGTTGAACCCTCTTTTTTCTTTGTGGCCCTTAAACATGAGTCACTCTTGGCAGGAACAGCCAGACTTTCACGTGCACACAAATGGTATTCTGTTTTGACTGGCTATGCTTCAGTAAATGATTTATATATTAACAAAGAGTCAATGACAGCCTGATTTGAGATCTGGAGCCCTGGACTGAATCCATTGCAGGCTCTGGCACTGATGATTCTTGATTGCTAATGTTCACAATGGCAGCATTGGCAGGGTACTAAACAAAAACTTGTTTCTGTCTTCTGAATTGCTGTCTTCAACAGCTCACAATTTTCTTTTTCTGTTGATCTCTAAATGTAACAGATAGGAAGACAGAAATGGGGAGCCATCTAAGTTAAATTACCTGAAAAATCTTTCTGTATGCTCACAAAATTGTTAAAAGTGCAAGACTTGGAACCAGCAGAAGACCAATACACTGTTTACATTCCAATTAAATTCTAATTTAGAGGTGTGAGTTATCATAAGTAGTTCATAGACCTTATGCTGCCTATCTATACAGACATGAATTTCACTTTGAGGTAGACGATTGCCTGGGAAATAAGGACTGTATGTGCTGGGAACACTTCAAAAGGGTTATGAAGGGACTTTCTGGATTGCTGGTTATCTGTTGCATAAGGCACTTCATGTTACACTGTTGAAAAATTAGAACATTTACACAGTATCTTTGATAGCAGCTGCAGTTCATTATTAGTGTTTCACTAGACTCTGATCTGAATTATGCATAGTCAGTGCATAAATGTTCAGATTTTCTTTGAGTTGTCTTGGCAATACATTGATGTTCAAACAGCAAGATCAACAAGAAGGAGATGGCATTTCTGAAGACAATAATAACATCTGATACCTCAAAAATTAGCCCTATGAAAGTATTTCACAACTTTAAGTACTAGATCACCTACTTTTCAGTACACACTCATAATAATGAAGCCACATGTGTGGTAGTAGATATCTAAGCATAAGGATCACAAAAATTGTAGTCAATGAGAGAAGGAAATACCAACAGGAATCTTGTTTCCTTAATACCCCTCTCTCTCTGGGATAGAGGATTTAATTCTGGTTTGCAAGTGAGTTGCTAATTCTACTAACAAACTTTTGTATTGAGATTCCTTTCTTTCATTTATAGAAGACAACAGAAGCTGTGTGGGTGGATTTCATGCGTAGGCAAAGAAACCCGTATTCTGCTCTCTCCCTCTCGTTCTCTCACTCTCTGAAAGTATTTGAACTTCCAGCTTTCAATAATCAGCTGTAACTGTAAGTTGTAAGGAAATCTGAAGCAGAAAATGTTGTTCAAGGTGATATATAAATAATGCATTCATATTTTTTTTAGATTTCTTTTTTAAATCTAAAATTTTGAGTCTCCAGTTTGGACAGCTGTGAAGTTTTAGTACATAGCATGGTTATGCTGGTTGACATAGGTTAGTTTTTAGGATCATGTCATCAGTGTGTTACATAAGTTAAACCAGGATGAGTATAATCCTTACCTGCTGCTGCTTTGGAAAACAGAACTTTTAACCTATTTTTTTTTTATTTGTGATTAAAAGATAAAAATATTTTTAAAAATTAAAGTATTTTTAAAATACTTTAATTTAAAATTAAAATATTTTTAAAATAGTCTTTAGCTACTTTTCCTGATCTTTGAGGATATACATTGGCCACAAACCATTACAATACTCAATAAGCTTTTTCCAAGTGAGAGGATCCCCACCCCGACCTTTCCCCAATGTTTCAATATGCAATTTAGGGGAGATCTTTTCAGAATCCCCTCTTCTACTGAAAGCTTATTACCCATTATAAAAATGCAGTGGTGACAGAAACCAGAAACAATATCTTCACACAAAATAACCAAATAACAGTGACAATATTTTGGAAAGATATATATATATATATATATCTTTTCCCTATATATATATATATAGGGAAAATATATTCTTTGCCATTGTCAGCTGTTTCACTTCATCCTGTTGGTACTTCCACATTCACATATTCTTTAACCACCAGCTCAGAAGACTTAAAATCTGAAGCAAACTTTGAATTAGCTTGGTAAATGTAGGAGAAAAGGATGGAAAAGAGCTGGCATTGCCTGCGACAGAAGTATTTTGTGGTAAATCATTTTTATAACTTTTTATTCCAGTCAGCTCAATATTATAGCTGAGCCACCACTGAAATGACAAAAGCTCAATCATAAATTTGCAAAAGAAGTTCAGAGTTTTCAGGGTGAAAACTACTGCAACGTGTCAAGGCAAACAGATGTTTGTCTTGGTCTGAGACTGAAGAAAGTAACAAAACTCTGTGCATAAATAGCAAGAATTCTCAAGGTTTTAGTTTAATTTTATTTTATTTTATTTTTTAATTTCCTCTAGCAAGGCTAATGGAAAGGACTACTGAAGTTCTTCAGATTTCACCCTCAGGAAAAATTAGAAAATGTAAATTGTATAAAGTAGGACTCTTCTGGTAGAATAATCAGTAAATTTACATAAGGCTGGTATTCACTCAGAACCTCAAAGGCTGGACTTTGTTGGTATTTGACTGCAACACCCACAAGAAAAACCAAGGAACTGCAGGAAGCAATACCAACGATTTACTCAGTGGGTTTGTTGAATTAATGGCTTGACATAAAGCTAAAAAGCTCTAAACTTTGTGTTCTACTCTAAATACTACCAACTGATCCTTTTTTTAAATAAAAAAAAATAAATTAATTTTAAAATAAAAAAAATAATTTTTAATTTAAAAAAAAAGGCAGTTGACCAGGTTGTAGTACAGTTTACTGTGGTGTAGGAACAAAACCCGATGTCCACATCCTGCATCTCCCATAATGTTGAACATCATATAAACAAGCAGCAGAGGATACAATCATTGCTTCAGAAAGCTTGTAATCTATGTGTCAGACAGGTTGTGACAAGCAGAGGAAAAAGAGCAATTAAGTATGTTTTATGAGCAGAAGTAGCAATCTTTTGCCATGTGGGGTTTTTTTTTCCCCTTGGTTTTTTTTTTAATCTTTTTTTTTTTCCCTTTTCCCTTCCTTTCAACCTAGGAGTAAAATGAGGGTCTGACAGCAGAGGAAGCTTTTCAAAGAGTTACTAATTTTTCATGGGGGATTTTTCTTATGTTTTAAAGGTAGCTAATGGAAGGAATTGTGGAGGTGTTTGAATAGGCATCAGAATTCTCTCACAAGGTTATTTATATATATTTTAAAAGGTAAAATAATGCCCCAATGTTCTGCATAGCTAAACTCTGTAGCTTTGTCTGGTTATCATGAGTTTCTGTATGTTTTGTCCTAAAATATGCTTTAAAGCAGTTAAAGGAATTGCTGTTTTCCACCTTATATCACCCTTTGTTTCACTTGAGGGCAAATTGAGTCTTGAATCTTTAGGAATGTTTCAGGGTGAAATATATTATGTCAAATGTAAAATGAAATGAAACTCTGGAACTGCCTCTTAAGGTCAAAACCCAACGATTTTATAAACTGAACAGCAACAGAAGTCTTCAGGAATTTTTACTGAGCATTAGACATCCATGACATGAAGTCAAAACCAGTTCATGAAATCAAGTGCAGTAATTCCTTACTGGTATTTACCTTCCGTTCTCAGAGGTCCAACGCGAGTATCTCGTGGTTCAGTGGAAACACATTCACTGAGCTAAACCTCAATCAGCATTTTGAATTTATTTTTTTTTCTATTTTTAATTCTAAAAAGGAGCAGAAAGCAACTGAAATGGATGTCACTGAGGTGTCTTCATGGTATGGAAAATTAGGTGGGTTCTGTGTTTGGTGTTTTGGGTTGAGAGGGTTCTTTAAAGGTAATACAAACCCAGAGCAGTGACGCCAGCCAAAACATAGTATGCAGTATTTCTTAGATGTCTCCTATAAAAAGTCAAGTCCTTAGGTGAGTTGTTCTTATTATGAACAGATCTTTATATGAGTTTTTCTTTCATGGTTTAATAGCCTCCTTATACACACTCTTATTCACACAATTTTTTTTTAACAAGATGATTTCAGGTGTTTGCGACTGGAAAATTTATTTGTGCAAAGTATCTGTGTAGATATTTGGAAGATAAAATCAAATTTTCAAGGGCTCCTGTGACTTAAAGCTGTGTAAACCTGAAGAAAATTATTTAACTTACATGAACCTCTTACTCTTATCTTGCTGGTATCTAGCTGATGTCAGAATTGGATCCCTTTTTTTTTTTTTTCGTTCCCAACCTAAAGAAAACATCAGGAGGGTCACCTTATCTGGAGAGCAAAAGCCATCTTTGAAATCAAACAGGATAAACAGAATCACAGAATCACGCATGTTAGGGATTGGAAGGGGCCTCAAAAGATCATCCAGTCCAATCCCCCTGCCAGAGCAGGAACTTAAATGAGATCACACAGGAAGGTGTCCAGGTGGGTCTTGAATGTCTCCAGAGAAGGAGACTCCACACCCTCCCTGGGCAGTCTGTCCCAGGGCTCTGTCACCCTCACTGTAAAGAAGTTTCTTCTCAAGTTTAAGCAGAACCTCCTGTGTTCCAGCTCACACCCATTGCCCCTTGTCCTACCATTGGGCATCACTGAGAAGAGCTTGGCTCCATCCTCCTGACATTCACCCCTAACATATTTATAAACATTAATGAGGTGACCCCTCAGTCTCCTCTTCTCCAAGCTAAAGAGCCCCAGCTCCCTCAGCCTTTTCCCATAAGGGAGATGCTCCACTCCCTTCATCATCTTGGTGCCTCTGTGCTGGACTCTCTACAATTATTACCATTTGGTAATGCAGCTCATGTGCCAGGCAGGAAAGTCTGATGGCTTTTGAGATGCCTGTGCAAAGCACCGTGCGACTCCGCTCACTTTTACCCTGAGCTGGGTTTGGATTGGCTTTGTCTGGCAGTGTATTCCTGAGGCTTCAGTACAAAAGGAAGAGGAACAAGATCAGTGTGTGCTTTTTAAGCACAAGTGCATCCCTGTAAAGAGTTGATTTTGTGATTTCCAAATATGAAAGGGCTGGGAAAATGCTTGCTGGTGACTACAGGTATTTGCACCTTGGGTTGGAACAGGTCCAATCAATCCTTAGTTTTCTGCAAAGAAACAACTCCTTACGTGGGTGCCTCTGAAAAACACCTAAGGGATTCAGTAGTTAATCTCTTAAATAGAAGAGACTTCCCAAGAAGCCTCTTTCTATTAAATTTGCTAACTTCCAGGTGGAATTGAAGTATGATAGATATAGCAAACAGTCAATATAAATTATAAAATATCCAAGAGAAAGCTTACCTCTGTACACCTTGTCAGAGATTTTGCTTTTTGCTGTTTTCTTCTAGGAGATTCTTGAATAATTTGTAAGACCTGTCCATTTTTCTGTATTTTCTCTTTGTTATTCTTTATAATACGAATGTTGAAAGCTTCAAGAGATGATACAAACCCTACTTCTCCAAATATTTGAATTAAATTCAGTGAGTGTGCAGAAGTAGTTTTCAGTGAATAAAAGTACTGAGAGCAGTGGCTTCCTACCTTACAATAAAAGGTAGACGAGCAATAAAACTTCCACTAATATGTTAGCAGGAGTTTGCACTTCCACAGTTACAGTTAGTAGTTTATGTAGCTTTATAATGCTTGTGGAAGAGGGAAAAATTATTTTCCATATCTGCGATACAGACTTTGAATTCTTACTCTTATTTTTCTTAGAAAAGTGGAGGTATGAACAGTTATAGCATTAGAAACATCATACACTGGATTTTCATTCTTGTATTGCCATCTTTTAAATCCACAGTAAATTGTTAATTTCCACCTAAATTTTCCCAAGAGATTTCCTAAGCGATTTCCTCACAAGTGTTGCCACTCTTCCATTCCTGTCCAGTGCTGTATAGACTGCATGAAGAGTTCAGCAGAGATCAGATTTTTAGACTTTTTTGTGTGTGTGGTTTTTTTTTGGTTGTGGTTTTGTTGTTGTTTTTTTTTAAATTTGGTCAGGACATGGCCTTTTTGCAAACTTCAGCATCCTGTTATTTGAATAAAAGATGGCAATTTTAAGCCTACCACTGCACAGGATAACAATAAATCTAGTTTTTTCATTCCTGTGGACTTGTATCTTCACTTATTTCTTCCTCCACTAGTCAACATGTCAGGTGTTTGATGAGGAACAGATATCTATTTTTCACAGAAAAGAAAAGCACGTTGGAGGATGGGTTTGGATGGTTTTGGTCATGTCAAAAACATAAAGCAGCTCATTAATCTAACATTTTCTGATAGAAAAGAAATATAAAAGCTTTCTTTTTTTAAAAAATATTTTTATTTATTTATTAAATGACATGTACTTATTTGGAAGAATTTTGAACAACCCAGTGGAAAGAGGCTGCACTTTTAGCTGGAATATTTCTTTGCCTGAATGAACAGAAACAAGTGTCTGCCTTTGATAACTGTGCAGACATTAGACACTGAATATTAACGAGGGTTGGCAGCTACAGTATAAACTGGGGTATTTGCCATTTCTGGACAAACTGTGTCATTCTTACTGGAAAGTCAGCTAGAAAATGCTCCGGTGCTTTGTCTGCTGTGTTTCTTCTTTGGCAAAAGAGAAGATGAAGAATAAATGAACTGAACTGGGAATTCTTTAAACTAGTTATTTTCAAGAGATGAGTTTCCAATTTAGCTTTAAATGTGCTATTATTTAGTGGAATACTAGTGCTCAGAGGGAGGCTGATTTGTCAGTGGTTTGCTGTAATAAAATACTGGATAAATCACAGATAGTAGATAAAAAAAAGCCTGTTCTGGTTATGATAAAGCCTCCAAGTATTTAGACAAGTGGAAAGGTTAATTGATCTGAAATATCTCCCCAAAAATCCATATCAAACCAGCTAGGACTTTGTATATTAAAATAATATCTATATCCTGGTTTCACTAGGACACAGTTAATTTTCTCCTCAGTATCTAGAATAACTGTGTTTGGGTTTCAGTGTGGGATTTGTTATAAGAATGTTGATAACATACAAGGACATCATGATTTTCTGGTTTACAAGTGCAAAGGACTAAGAGCAGGGAGCACAGTAATTAGCAAAACCCAAACTGCCATTTGGCTCTGCCAGTGAGATATTCCATCTCATAACCCATCATGGTCAGTGTATTAACCAGGGCTGACCAGAAAGGGGAGGATTGTCCCTGGGAAATGTTCAAGCTCACTCTTCCAGGATTGCAGTTTTGGGTTCAGGGTTCCTTTTTGCTCCTTCAGGATGGTTTTTGGTGGGTGGTGAGCAATTGTACTGTGCAACACTCATTTTTATATATATATGTTGTTATTATCATAATTAATTTTTAATCATAATTAACCATAAAATATTTTAATTTTACTTTAATTATTAAATTGTTCTTATCTCAACCTACAAGTCTCCTTCCCTTTACCCCTCCAGTTCTCTCCCCTGTTCTCTGGGTGGGTAAGGGAAAGGTGGTGGGTGCAAGCAGTTGTGTGGTATTTGGCTGCCAGCCCAGTTAAACTACCACAAGATAATACACTGTTTGTATCACATTTAGGATAACCACTGTTGTATTCCTGAAGACCCCTCATTGCCTGTGACTGGTGAAATTACTGCCTACTTTTCATTCACCAGTCCACCTCCTGTAACTTGAAGAGCCCTGTGCTGAATTTCTCACCCCAGTCGTGTTTTGCACACCTACAGAGCAGCAATTACAGCCAACCTTGGGTGGATTATAGTATTTATGGGCTTTGTGAACTGATTGTTTGTGCATGAGGGAGAGCTTGCCAGTTTTGTTATTCTGCTTTCTGCCTGTACTGGCTTAGTTTCATGCCCCTGGTATGAGGAAACCTTTATTCAAATGCCTGGCACAAAGAATTTCTCGAGAGTAACAAATATCTCATCTGTACGAAATAACTAGATGTGTTCTAGTTTAATGAGAACTATGTGTGAAATCCACATATGCCATTAACAGCTCTTTGAGACATTCATTTATTTGATATTGGAAGCAATGTATTTTATAACACCTACTTGATCTTTTAAAATTACATTACGTGTGTTTACTAGAGTTATCTGAAGAAATATAATTTAATTTTTATATTTGAAGGCATTCTGATCATATTTTCTCTGTCTTGCTGAATAAGATGGGTCAAAATTCTACCTTGTGAACAAACCTATTTCAAGACTCCTGAGTAACTTAGAATAATTTAATCTTTCCTGTCACCTCTTTGCTTTTATTTAACTTTTGTTCCCATCTCCTTGTTGTGCCGTGAGATTTTAATGATCATATTCAGAGCAATTTACACTTCTATAGCTAGGCTCTCAAAGTGCTGATCAAACATTAATAAAGCTTCACAGTGGAGCTGCTCAGGGATATTTTGATCACCTTTTTTTATGGAACACACAGATTCATCAAAACTAAGAATCTGTTTTGATAAATTTTCCACTTGGAAAAACATTCTGACAGAGTTCTGAAGCAAACAACCCCACATATTTCAACAAGAGTTGCACATATTTTGGAAACAGCTTTTCATTTGAATCAGAATTAATCATTTTTTAAAAAGTTAAGCCAAATTTAAAATTTTAAAAGCACAAAAATGAAAAATTTAGATTGATGAGATTTGAACTGATCAAATGTTTACTTCCCAAATATTTGCAAAATTTCAATTTAGTGTCCCTTTGAGATCAAGGAAAGACATGCAAAAGGAATATACTTACCAGGGAAATTGAAGCACATGAATAAATCACTGAGCTGTGTTGCATTACACACCAAGTTTTGCCCTGACAAAAATGCCAAGACAGAGACTGTTTGAATAATCTCATGTATGCCTTGTGTATAATTAGTAAAATCTCAGGTCACTCACAGATGTTGTTGTTGTTGTTCTGTTTATTCACAGGAACACACCCCTTTGGAAAATAAACCAAATCAGACAGTCTCAAGAGCAACATTCATTTTTCTATTTTCTTCCTGCTATACTAAGCTATAGATGATGTTGTTTCCCACTAATTAATGCCTTTAATTAATTTTAAGCTAAGAATGTAGGAGTCACTATTTTCCATTGGTTAAATGAAGGTTCAGGGAGATTTCACTGTAATGAGTCGAATTGCTAACCCTGTAGATCTCTTTCTCTATGTTTAAGTAATGTGTTTGCATTCACACAATGAAGTGCTGTTGTGCAGTATGTCCTGCAGTGGGGTAACATATTATTTCAGAAGCAGCACGTATGAAACAAAGGCAGGTTTAACTGGGACGTGTGTTTACGTCACGCTGTATATAAGTCATATGGCATACAGGGGGTGTATACATGAGGAATTCAAGGTAGCAATCAAAGGGGGAAAAAAAAACAACAAACCCCCTCAAAAACCCCCCCAAAACCACTTTGAGCTTGTTCTTGTCTGGGTTTTGGTTTGAAATGGATCTAATCTGACCAGGTTCATAGACTGATGACATCAATGCTAAACGCTGAGGAAGGAACAATGCACAGTAATTAGTCCCAAAGCTGTTATCTAAGCCCTGGATAGGAAGGTCCATTCTGCACGGTCCTGAGCATCTATGGAAAGATATGGGAGGCTCTCGGCTCTCTGCTGGAAGATGCACACAAGCCATGGCTCACAGCAGCACTCAGCATCCTCCAGGATGAAGCCCGTCAAAATCAGTAAGCACACCGATCTGGAAGCAGTCTGATCCAAGGTTTTAATTTCATTTCTGCTCCCCAGAATCAGGAAGTTCATCAGTAAGATCCGCTGTCATTTGGCACAATAGGATTATAGGGTCAGAAATTAGATGCTGTCATGAAGACAATATGCTTATCGCTGGCATTTCTTATTCCTTTCTCATTTGGAAATTACCTTCAGCATTGAGTTGATTTTTCTCAGCAATTAAATGCATAGGCTTTAAATAATTGGACTTTCTTCGCTACCTCAGTGTTACAGTAAGGTAACGTCAGGAAATACACTGCTGTGGTCATTAGTCTGTGCTTGTAGCTGGATTTATTGGGAGGGTTGTTTGTTTTCTGAATATTATATTCAAGAAATGCAAAAGGCACATTAGTAAGTTCTGCCTGTGCTGACAGGGATTTGGTCAGTTCTGTTAAACCCACAGATTTTCCCCAAATTTAGTCAGTGTTAACTTGCTGTTATTCTTCTTTCTCGAGGGTTTGCCACCCTATTTTCTCTGTGTTGTGCTAACAAAGCCAAGGTAACCTTCAAAGGGGAGCTTGGCAATGGCAGGCTGTTATCTAAGACATACAAATATCTCCTCTCTTGCTGAAGCAATGTCACTTTTGGGTAAACAATTCAACAGAGAGGATGGACAAAATAAACTTGTTGGACTTCTGCGGTTGACAAATCTATCTAGAAATGGGGACAACTTTACTTTGAATAATTACCCAGTAACATTTTGCAAAGAATCAGTTTTACATGGGTGTGAAATACAGAATCACGCCAAGGAATGAGGGCTAAAAAATCAGCACTTGTCTTTCCTCTGCCTTTCTTTCAGCCTATGCTGTGTGCTCCAAATATCAAGAAGCATTTTCATGTTTCTGGGGTTTTTTTTTTTGTTTGGTTGTTTGTTTTTTGGATCGTTTTAGATTCAGGAAGCAGTGTTTTGGAGAGGAATATCAGATGGTTTTTGCTTTCCGTGGTGACCACTGCTCAGTTTTGACTCAGTTAGCTCTAAATGTGTCTCCTTTCAATATTCTCTTGCTTTTTGATTTTCTTTTGAGATGTCTTGCATAATGTAGGGAGAAGTGCATGCCTAATTCTGTGCTCCACTTCAGAGAAACGAGAGAGTAGTGTGGGCAGGAGTGAGAAGCTCTCAAAAGCTACCAGGATCTACCTTTACCTTTCTCAGTTCTTTGTATTTTGCATAAGGACAAACAAGATAAACCCATGTCATGCTGAAAACTGAATTTGTTTTCAGGTCTTCTTTTCCTGAAGCACATGTCTATTCTTCCTAACCAAGTCCTGACCTAGCATAACTTAATGGATGGATTCTGATGAGACCACAATCCTTTGAAATAAGTTCAGGCTAATTTACTTTTTATATCATTTTAAAACTGTCAAGTGATAGTCAATTTTGCAGCTTCAAATTTTGCACTGAAACATACAGAAGTACCTACTGGCTGAAGTGTTCCATATAGAAAAGCAAAATATGTAATGGCCCATCTGTATTCCTGGGATGTGTAGGCATCACTGGGCTTTCCTAGCAACACCAGAACTCTGGCAGGGCTAACCTGTGCCCATTACACCTCTACAGCTTTAGAAACATCTTTGGAGTTTCTAGCTTCTGAATACCTTGTATTTTAAGTCAAACTTGCACCCTTGTGGTTTTTGGAGTTTGCAGAATTGACACCAGTAACACAGCACTCAAAAATCTGCTGTGTAGAAATAGAAAGGTGAAAATATTGATGTACCAAAGTTTATCTACATAAAATGTTGGGGTTTTTTTCATTCACTGAACGTGCAAATCGTCTAGTACCATCCAAAAATACTACTGCTACAAAAGAGAGATTCTAGCCTCTGGTTATTTGTATCTAGAAAGGAGACCTATACTTTTGAGGGCATTTATATATATAT
>NW_010318607.1:53997-69013 GCF_000700745.2 Antrostomus carolinensis | reverse complement strand
ATCCCCAACATTCTGTGATTCTGTGAAAGGACCCTACAGCTTTGGCTGACTGGGTGCTAAACAGCAGGTGAAATTCAATACAGGTAAATTTAAAATTATAAGTATGATAAAACAATCCTAATTCTATATATAAAATAAAGAGCTATCATCACTTAGAAATTAGATTTCAGTGTAGTAATTGATAGCACTACTAACATGTCAGTTCAGTGCTCAAGAGTGATTAAAAAAATGAATCAGATATTTTTTAAAAATAGGAAAAATTGCAAAAAAAATAACACATGGTCAGGTTACTGAATCAACCCATACCTCACCCCCATTTTAAGCATAATAAGTCAGTCCAGTCCCATCTAGATACAAGCAGATGTAGTTGGAATGGAAGTTTCTGTAAGAACAACTGCACAGACTAGGACTCTTCAAGTACAAAAAGAGTTAACTAAGGGTATATGACTGAGATATATAAACTCATGAACAACAACCAGCATCACTCCCTCCTCCAGCAAGGGAACTGCGGATTATCAAATGATTTGGGAGCAATTTCAGAGAAGATATAAATTAAAAAATAAGGAAATATTATGGCAATAGGGCAGGAAATCCACTTACATTTATATTCAGTAAGAAAAAGGTTGCAAATTATGGAAGATAAGGTCACCCAAGATATTACCTATTGAATGCCCAGAATAATGTCTTTGAAAGGTAATTCATCTCACTGGGCTTGTACATTTACCTTAAGATGGGAAGAACAACTTATTTTTTAATGAATTTGACTACGGAGGAGAGCTTAGAAAACAAGCCTAGACTAAATTGCTGACTTCTGGACTGCTTGTGGTAGGTCTGATGAATGCTGGCCTAAATCAAAAGTCTAAAGAAATTAAAGTATAAGACAGAGCCATACATGAGTGGCTCATTATTTGGTATCTTGAAAAATATTTATTTCTTGTGTATATATTTCCAATGTGATAAATAAATTACTATGCCTACACATATGGCAGTCTTTACTTGATACAACAACATCACTAATTCTTTACAAACTGAGATATTCATACAGCAATTCACCTGACATTTGGGCCAACAAAGCTGCTTACGTGGATGGAAAATGCACTCTACCGCAGTGCTGCAAACTCAATCAACTTTTAATTTATCATGACACTCATACACAGCTCTAGAAAAGAATGAGAAAGACAGCGACAAGTAATTGCTGTTGAGATTCATATCCTTCTGCCCATAACCTTAACTTCCCAAAAAGCATGAAGAGCAACATTAAGTGAGAAATAGAAACAGACCGTGGACTAATTGTATCATTCTCTGTACAAGCATATGAGCAAATATAAAAAGAATGTAAAGAAACATTTATGAGAAAGCTCATAGCATTTGAAGATCTTTGGTTACTCTCTTAAAATTTGCCCCATTGGATTAAAAAAACATAATTAACCACCTGCAATTTGGGTATTACGAGCAGAGCCACATGAAGATCTACTGTTCATTAAGGTAAGCAGGTACTATTGTTTACTCATAAACTCACTATTTTAAGACCTATTAGCTCATAGATGCTGTCATTAAAAAAATACTAAGCTTATTTTAAAAAACCCCACAACAACAGAAAGCAAGTTGCCTACCTAACTTTCAAAGCCTGGCAATACATAAATGCTGGTGATGTACTTATTGTATGATGAATATTCATTTTCAACTTTTTTAAATAATGATGAAGGACTATTAGTTCAGTCTTTATTAATATTAAAGTGACATCAAAGTCCACATCTGTGGGAAAAAACTCTAATATTCATACCAAGTGACTAGAAGACTTCACATTCAGCAAGTGCAAGAAAAAGAGAAAAAAATTACTTTAGAACTGTTGTGTCTGGCACAGGTCTCTCTGACAGGCCTAGGCATATAGCATGTAAAATCTAAAAGCTGCTGGAGTATAGCTAAATGCTGTTATCCAAGCTGTCATAACTGTATTGCAGTTTAAAGATATTTCCTGACAAGAAAATTGAGAAAGCTGTCTGGCTAGTAAATCAAAACCTTCCTCCTCTTTTAGTGGCCAACCAACAGATGCAGTTTAGGTCACAGATGGTGTTTTTTTACGTTTTGGTCTCCACACACATCTTCAGCACAAGTATTTGCTTTCTTTACCAATAGGAGTGGGAAGTTCTTTTAAAAATCTTTGCCAGTACACCAAGCTATCCACAAACCATCGTTAACTTCAGAAGGTAAAAAGCTGCTGAGCAGGTAAGGTTCAGAAGTGCCATCTGTTTTAATGAGCTCATAATTTAAGACAATAGTGCATTTCACTGTGGAATATCTTATGTGATTACATTCCTTTGGGGAGATTTAAGAGAATCAAAAACACCATCAAAAACAAAAGGTATATAAGGAGTTGAAGGTCAAAAAACCCCCAGAGTATTTAAGTATTCAATTGGTTTAAGAGTCTAAGCTAAAGCTTCCGAGTGGGTTCAACATTTCACTTATAGATGCCACTTTTTTCCTCTCATTTCCCTTGCAACTCACAAGATTGTTTCTCTTGTCTTCTGTGCTCCCTGCAAGGGGGCTCTGCTCAGCACAGATGGCTGTCAGGAGTGTCTGCAAGTGCTGCTCAGTCCAGCATGCTCCCCTGGATGTGTGCCTTGCTGTGCCTTTCAAGGGTCCCTTCAATCAGGGCAGCACAGAACCAGCACTGAACTCTAAAGGTAGTCTCTGATCTCCTGAATGTTTTCAAAGATTTAAAATTCTGGACTTAGTATCAAGAAGTGTTTATCACTGTGACACTAATTTCAGAAAAGCATGACTCCAGAATGTTTAACTTAAAGGGAATTTCTGCTTTTTTTTTTCCTTTTCCAAACCGATGTGTACTGGTGAAGTTGAACAAATTAATTTTCAGTCTTATTTCAAATAGTAATTGGTTGGCAACAAGTTATTTAAACCAAATTATGTTTTGGGTGAATTCTGTATAAGCTGTCCATGAGAAAATATAAAGCAACCTTGAGAAAATCAGAAGCTGATAGCTATGCCTGAGACCAGTGGGGTTCTGTAACAATCTGTGGAAGCAAATGTTTGTTTTTTCCAAGAGTGAGCTCAATGTCAGGGGAGCTCAACAAGATTATGAAGAGATTCTTCATTAACAGATGACTGAATTCAGTGACTTGTGAAGTATTTTCTGATCCTGCAAGACAGAAAAAGCTTGCTAGGGAAAATATTAATTTGAATTTGAACAAACCTAGAACAAACTTCATGAATTAAACATCTTGTTCTAGACAAGGAATTCATTATGACCATTTTCATTTAAAGTAATTTCAATAAGACAACAGATCTATTGGAGCAAGAGGAAGGTGAGGATCACTGATGAGCTCTCAGGCCCAGCTCACTCCCAATACAGAATGATAAAGGGATGAAATAAGAAGATAAACTTTAAGCATTAATTTTACCAGCCTGAAAAATACAGACTGCCTAAAACACTACTGGTTCTGATTCTTCTGTACATGGTAGCTTATGCACATTCATTTTTTAATTAGACTTGTAGTTCTTAGTCTTTAGTCTTCTGTAAATTTTCACAAAAAATGGGAATGTTCCTGGAACATATAGAAAATTTCTTCTTGGAATATTTCATTAATCACCATTCAAGTAGTTAATATCTGAATTGTAAGTATTTTAAGTACAAAGAGTGAATAACCTGTTACAGAAGTTGAATGACTTCTTGATGATACTGGAAGATGAAAGGTGACCCTTGTCAAGAATTCTTTTCCTAGTTTTAAAACCAACTTCCTGCATGGATTCTGGACCCCACACTCCAGAACTTTTTAATCAAATCTTTAATTTCTATGGACCAGATCCCCAGAACCATTTAATTACCTAATTCAGGTATGCAGACAGATTACTTCATCCTAGTCTTTGTAGAATTATCAGTGAGTCATTTACTTCCAGATTTTTAAAGAAGTTCTGACATCTAATTTCCATTGACATCAACTGATATCACTGTCTAAAATAAGTAGTTGCTTACTGGTGACTGAGATAAATCCTTAAACACATACTCAGCTATAAAAAGAATCTAATAAATTAAGGCATTAGAATAAAATAAAAAACAGTGAATTTGGCATTGTCCTAGAGACTGGTAAGAAAATTATATATGCAGTACTGTGATAAATAGGGATTATTTCAGGGTTAATAAATAAACAAAACAAAATTTATGTTATGGACGTTCCATTAACTATTTTTCATTTGTCTTTTCTGGATGACATGTTCATTGACTTTATGAACAAATGTTTAAATAAATCTAAATGTTCATATTCAAAACAATATACAGTTATGAATTACCATCCTGTGGAATCAAGTGCTCTCTAAATAACTGCCTCAAAAGAAAATGGGTGTGTATGGTGGTGCTTAAATTGACAAGAGCATATATACTTTAAGAATACTTCATTTATGACATATATAGCTCAAATTAGGGAAGTCCTGGTCCATAAATGAAATTCTCTGTTAAAATAATGTCCTATAAAAATCGTATATTCCCAAAAACTGTGATAACACTTCTGGACAGTTCAAAGGATCATTATTTTAAACTAAAGAACATATCAGCAACAAAGTCTAAGAACCCCTCTCAAAAAAAAAAAAAAAAAAAAAAAAAAAAAAAAAAAAAGCTATCTCAGCTTCCATGAAAGCTGGGGAAGTTGCAGGGGACTTTCTTTGATTTTATTTAACAGGCATGCAGTGCCTTTTCACTCTATCACTGCTCTGAAATCCATTCAAGGAGTAAGCAAAGCAAACAAGCTAATAAAAGGCCCATAAGTATGTGGAAGAGCTTTCTTTTGGAGGGAGTACAATAATAAGGATGTAACTAGCACTCCTTTTTATAAAATAATCATGTTGGAAGCACATAGCAAGTGCAGCATCAGGACTGCACTTGGTACATAGAGCAGACATGGAAGTGTAGGGCAAAGAAAGAAACTTCCAAGATCAGTAATGTCACATCTTGCTCAGCTGTGGTCTCAGAACTTCTCTTTGTCCTTTAGCCAAAAAAAACTATTAAAGAGAGAAATGACAGCCTTCACAATGAAGAATCCATTTTGTTTAATGACTGAACATTTTCAGATATTCATTTAATAAGTACTGTTCAGTAGCTAACTCATGAGAAGGAGACATTGAAGTAATACAGCTTAAAATGAAAAGCTATATAGAAATTAGCTTTATATACTCATAGACACATAGATGCAAATAACAGTTGTAAAGGTATAAAAAAAGCATTTGACAGAGCTTTGGAAGTTAGCTTTTCTGAAGCAAAGAATTATGGCAAAGCCTAGACACATACTTTCATCACTCCACAACTCCCCCAAACAAGAAATTCAATGAAATAACTGAGTTTGATAAGAGGCACAATGCAGAAAGCATATTGACCTTAAAGTTTCTTGGACAAGAAAATAAATCTAACATACAGTTTTTAGGCTGCCGGTTATAAATACTTTTTTCTCTGGCAATTTAGATGTAGCTCAGCTATCAGGCCCCTAGAAAAATACCACTTCAGTCACTGTCAAGCTCTGTTATTTCAACTGATTGCTGACTTTAGTAGGTTGAAATTTCAGTTAAATTAATTTCCCCTACAGGCATGTACATGAGGCTTTTGTTAGTAATGATCTAGTCACTCCCTGACACACACAAGTACATTATTTACCAATGGTAGTCACAAATACACAGAAGATAGATTTCACTTCTTCTTAAAATAAAATGCATCTTTGTTGCTAGTTTGCCTCTTCCACAACATCTCTGAATATGTATAAATTTTTGATGGGCAAAATGCAATCTTTTTAGTTCTGCTAATATATCAACCATCTAATGAAACAGTTAAATATATTACTTCCAGAAGGTTACAGTGGGATTTTCTTTCCACTGTAATACATTGTAATGAAGTACTTTATGTTTCTAATATGCTCTAGAAATTTTAAAAAAATCAAGCATGGGTTATAATATGAAGTGTCATAGTCTCTTCATCATGAACAAACAGACTGAGGATCCATGGAGTATGGATTTTCTGTGGGGAACTTCAATAAGGGATAAGTTACAAACAATATATTTTGCAGTCTCACATTGAAACTACACCTAAAAAAAATCAGTTAATAATTGGATCTCAGATCATCAAACTCCAGAATTCCTCTTTCTAATTCAAATATCTTCAACTACAGACAAGCTAAGTCAGATTTTACAGGCTCCTCTTGTACTCCCTTTCTTTTACTCCCTTAGTTTGCATTTTTTAAGCCTTGGAAAGCTTCATATGATTCACAAGACTACAAATTAAAATGGAAGCTATTTCTAAATCTATTAATGTTATTTTTAAAGTACTTTAGTTGGCCTTAAGAATCTTTTACCCTGCTTTAAGTATATACACCAGGATACCATAAATCCTAAAATAGCATAAAAATCTAGCATTCGTTAGAAGTTAGAACTATGATTTTCTTCATACTTCATAGTAGGAAGAAATTTTACAATTTATTTCATGATAATTGAGTTTAAAAAGCAGAATGTAATTTAACTGGAATTTAAAATGCTGCACTTACTGGAATACTTTATTTGTCACAAGGTCTAGGGGTTTAGAATTGACTAATAGACAGTGATGATGATATATCAGTGTAGCAGAGTTAATTTCCCGGAGTTGCACTGGATTCAGTCACTCAACCCTCAGAATAATGGAATTGCATGGCCAATTCCTCTGCTACCAGGAGAATTTAGGAGTAAGAGACTTCAGCTACTTCTTTTTTGAGAGGGAGAGAGAGAGAGAGACATTCTAATGGTACTGAAGAAAATAAATCTGTGTAAATCACATCAGTCTAATTAATCAACTACTTCCTTTCCTTTTGAAATTGTAGTTAGGATCACAGTTTATAGATGTTCCAGGCACAGAGTTCATTGTCTTTATTGGAAAATCTAAAATATTATGTACCTGGTTAGTGCACAGACTTTAGCATAGAGCTAGGGAGAAGTGGCAACAATAAAGTAGTTGCTTCCCTAAAAATAAATAAATAAATAATAAAATCTACTATTCCCAATGTAAAAATAGTTCAAGCACTTCAAAAACAACAAAAAATATTTGTTTGCCATTTTGGTCTCAAATGTGCAGTTTGCATTAGTGAGTCAAAAAAAAAGATGTAACTTTGTATCTTGCTTGGCTAACAGTAGCAACTAAATTAAAACAAGCCATTACATTTCATTACCATGTTTCTTAAATTCCCTGTTTGTATGGTGTATGTGCCTATTTGTGTGTCATTCTGAGTTTATATTTTTCAGTCTCATTAGAATAATGAATCCTACACCTTTTCAGTCAATAGTTAGTTGCAGTATCAGAACTACTTACTTTATGCTTTACCTATTTCTATTTATACCAGTGAAAGATTTTCATAATAGAGCTCTGACCAACCTAAAACAATCCTTCACACCCCTTCAGCAGTAACCCAAATCTACACCAACCTGTGTCTAGCCAGAACAGCAGGTGAATATTTGGAAAGTTCTGTCCAGACTATGATTCAGCAGTACTCTTCTGGGGAACTATGTATTTCTTTTAAAAGTGATACATAAGTGTCTTCCACTGGACAGCTACAAAAGCCATGGTATATTGCATGGGAACAGCTGCTGCTTTAACTGAAGAAAAACGCATGTGTCTTCTTACGCATTTAAGTCCCCTGTGCAAATCCCCACTGTCTGAAATGCATTTTATGCAGCCACGTGTACCCACTGGGAATCATTTTTGTGTTACAAGAGCTGTACTGTCTCAGAGCTTCAAATCATGTCTGTATTAAGTTCCATGGGAGGTTTATAGTACATTTTTGTTTAATAAACATAAACTTAACTACAATGGATTTGTTAATGATGGTCTAATTATACTTTTTTGTAAGCATGCATACAAACTTCACAGTAAAACATCTCAGTAGTGCACTTTTTAATGTGCTTTATAAAATAAATGAACCAGAAATATTTCTAACTTATAATGGGAAACGCATCTGTGACATAATCCCAAGACTGAATTTCACTGGTCAGTGTCTCCTCCTGTTATCTTAATTTAAAATACTAAAACAAACAAATGTAAATATCAAGCACATGTACTAAACACCCTTTAATCCTGATTTTTACATGGCAAAATTCTGCCATTTGTGTTATTATTATTTAATCCTTAGGCTTTAGACTGAAAACTGCATTCCTTCACTTTTGACAGGCAGAGTATAGAGATGACTGTCTTTCTCCAATACTTCTTAAATGCCTCCAGTCATGATTTAATTACCTTTATTCCTCCTCTTCTCTTTTCATTCACAGCCTAAAACAGCAGTCTTGGCAATCAATGATCAGTGCTTTAGAATAAGCCATAAGCCTCCAATATGAGAAATTCTTATAACTCCACCAGAGTTAGCATACTCTCAAGTGCTAATTTGCAAGGTAATGCCCCAACAGATACAAGAAACAAATATGCCTTCAGTATCCCATTAAGAAGTAGGAAGCTCAAATATCATGTTTCACCTGTTTGTATTCAGGAAATGAGAAGCATCAGTGTATCACAGCAATATATATTTGTGCAGAGCATCCATTATAGTTCTCCTCACAGACTATTCTTAATAAAACACACACTATCATCCAAGAGTTTCCATATCACCTGTCCACAGTGTTTCTAGAATTCAGCTACCCTTGACAGGTTATATTCCCACTACTTAATTCCAGCTCAGCTTCATCTTTTTTTTATTTAAAAAAAAAAGAAAATCCATTTACAAATAATCCCTTTACTAAAAAAAATCTGGTTGAAGTTCTTTTCTCCTAACCAGCATAAAAACATTTATTTTAAAAATAGACTACATTACATATAATAGGCTTTTTGCTGCCTGTTAGTGCCCATCAGCCAAAGAGGGGCTGCAGTTTGTTAAAGTATGCTGGTAAATTTTCTGCTGCCATTAAAAGAAACGTAACAGTATGATTGTACATTTGAAAAAAAAACACAGGCATCTTTGCTATCATTTTCAAAGTCAAAGCTCTGTAACTGCTAGATTCCATCAGTAGTAGAGCTAACAGCACTGAAAATTTATTTCAGTTGCATATGAGGATGAATTCATGCAACATCAAGTTTGAATAATTCATGTTGCAGTACCTGCTGCTAATACCTAACTACTTCAGCTGCCCAAAAGAGCCTTTCAGATTCTAGGAAAGATCTGAAGCATTTTCAAAATTTTATCCCTTGGCAAGAATAAATTTTCATCTCACTCTGCACTGACAGCTGTCATTCTTCTGTCTCAAAGGCATGGGCAGTACTATAGTCTTCCTGAAGCAAGCATGAAGTGAAATGGAAGACATCAGCACACGCATGCACTTCATAAGAAACTTTATATGGGAAACTATGGCTTTGTCTTTTTGTGAAAGAGGATCAAATCCTGGAGGGGATGATTGTGTTTGTTGCCCTCAGCAGCAAAGATGACATCAAGCAGTAGTCTACATGATATTACATATACTGTTTGGCATCATCTGGCTGGACAAATAGTGTGAACCCAGTTGCCAGTTATTTAACATGTATATACCTCAGGATTAGGTACCTCTTGCACACAAATCTGAGCATTACTGCAATGAGGATGGAAAGTATTCAGGTCTATAAAAAGAGGATATGATCAGTTGCACTGTTCTTGGAACAAACTTCTTCAGTGGTTGCTCCTATATTTTTTTAAAAAATGACTAATATTTAACTTCCTCTATCAGAACTGTAGATTTAATATAATATCAAAGAATAAAAAGTCATTTACTGATACCCTGACATTTTTATATTGCAGTCAACTGAGAGTTTGCTGATACAGCTAGAAGTGTCAATTACTCTGGAAAGGCAAACAGTAATAAATGTAATACATTATACCGGATGCAAAAGGCTGTTGATAATTACTTGCCATCATGTTGTGTAAGTTTCTGAATCAGTGGTTTTGAGCTGATATACATATTTTTATCTACATAAGTGATTCAGCATTCATATTCAGGTACCATGAAATCCCTGTAGCCCTCAAAGAGCCTCAGGTTTTCAATAATACTGTTATTTATTTTGCTTGGAAGTTTTTTTTGTAGAAGCTAAGGGAAATATTTAAATTCTACCTTTTCTAAAAGTACTAGGAGGCACCTGCTTCCTGAGCACCTTTGAATTTCCCAGTTCATCACACTAGTTGCTGCAATCCTCACTCAAAGGTAAACTCTCTCCATTTATTTGATAGTAATCAAAGTTAATTTATTCCACTGAGGAATATACAAAGAAGGATCTGATTTTAGACATATAATCCTAGTAAAACAGTCACAGAAAAATGGATAGAAGTATGAAAACAACTATATAAGTGTCATGGCAGATAATTACTCCAGTAACCTCTCTGTCAGCATTAATATTAGCCTCTTTGCTGTACAAGTCATTTTCCTACAGCAGTGAAGTTGGTGTTTGGAGCCGTTCATGTATCTGGGGAGTACTTGCCTTTTTTTTTTCTCTCAGCAAGTCTGCACTGACAAAACCTGTACCAAAATGATGGAAAACTTTTCTTCATAAAGCCTCCCAACATTAATTGCTGTTAATAGAGACAAGGAAAATTCGGTTCAATTGAATAGGATAAGACAGTGAATTTTGACTTTCCCTTGGTATCCGACCAAAAAAAGTTATCAAAAGGCATCAATTACTTTGACATTTCCCAGGCTTTTTATCACTGGGATCCCTTGCCCTCTTTAGAAGCATATTCATATTTTTTCTAGTCTTCCTTTAGCTCCTAGCTACCTTTCATATTCCTTCCCAGTTTCAGCTCCCATTGGGCTTTGGCTTTCCTAACCCCATCCCTACACATTCAGACACACATTTGTCCTGGATCACCTAACTCTAATTCCACTGCTTGTGTGTGGTTCATTTTTATGTCTGAGTTTTGTCAGAAGCTCCTTGCTCAACCATGCAGGCTTCCTGACGCCTTTGCTTGACTTCATATGCATAGGCAAGAATTATTCTTGAGCTCAGATAAATTAATCCTTGAAAATCACCAGCTCTCCTGGGCCACCTTCTCTCCAGGACCATATCCTATGGCTCCAAAGCAAGTCTTTTAACAGGTCAAAGTCGGTTCTCCTAAAGGCCAGGGTTGTGATCCTACTATTTACCTTGTTCCCTCCTCTTGGAATCCTGAACTCCACCATCTCATGGTCACTGTAGCCAAGGCAGCTCTAAGACTTCACATCCCTTTCCCAGCCCTCTTGTTTTAGCTTACAGAAGCTCCATGTTCAACTATAACTTAGCAAATGTTAATAGGCTTTCTATCTACTATTCTATCTATCTCAGAACCAGCTCATAATTTAAATGATGATCCTGAAGTGATTTGTGTGTGTATTCTGTGATAACATTAAGGAAACAAAACCAGAAAGACAATAAAGGCTCTTTATCTCATTTCCAAGGCGAGACTACCTAGCCTCCAGGAGAAGATGTAGTCACTAATTTTGTGCTGTATGCTTTAAATCGATAATTTCATCCCACCTTTCAATTTAGTAACCTATAACAGTTGACTAAGACTAGATTTCAGTTAAAAGAAAACTCAGTTTATACATATTCAAGAAGAAAAACTTCCTGACATCTCATCAAGTGCAGGTTTATTTTCCTAAACCTAGTATAAGGAACAGTTTAAGTCTGCAGCAAGAGGCAGATTCATGCGCAAGCAGTCTGATATTTAGCAACTGCAGTCATTCCAAGACAATCTGTAAAGTAACATAATTAATCTCCTGCCTGACTGCAATACTGTGTGCACTCAACAAATAAATATAATGCGTATTTGTGGCCTTCCTCTTAGTCATACCTTACAAACCAATCACCCCAGTAAATATGTGGATTCAGCATCTAAATTTCTCTTTTAAAATACTTCATTGGAGTATAAAATAAAACTAAAGTTAGCTTGTAATTAATATACAAGTATGTTTTTTAGCCTACAATGAATTTTCATCACATGGAATTGAAGCGAGGTATAAAAGAATACCTGAATACTAGAAATTAATAAAATATCATCACCAGCCATTTGCATACTCCTGTGACATTTTGTGTAAGGCTGGCTACAAGAGGCACAAACAGGTATTTCCTTGACTTAATAAATCTGAATATTACTACAGTCATTTAACATTCAGCCCTGAAACTTCAAAAATTTACCTGTTCTACAGAGATGGGCTGATACATTAAATTTACAATATTGAAACCCTTTAAAGTCTCTAAACTGTATAAAAACTAACTACCTGATTAAACCTTTATTCTTGCTTCTCGTATATTCTCTAATAGTAGGTGTACCAAATCACTGTACTTCATTTCAGCTGACATCCAGACCTCAAGGTGACTTCAGGCAGAAGCAAAATAGACAGTTGCCTAGAGCACAAACTGCTGATTATTTAAAATTCAAAGCCTTAAGTAAAATAAAGTGTCTCAGAAGTGCAGTTGCAGTTTAGAAATGAAGAGTCCAGCCTGCACTGGCATAGTGACAAATTTGTTCCCATCTTTCCTCAGTGCTTCAACACACTGAATCCCCACATCATGAAGTACTAGGGGTGAACAGCCACAGCACCATCCCTGCAATCTCTGCCCTGGTTTGTGCCTGTCTCCAACCAGGAGACATATTCAAATAGAAGGCCACCCCAGCAAAGGAAGAGAGCTGAGGCTACAAGATCAGTGCTCTTCCCTTTTCCTTCTTTTTATGCCAGCAGCAACTCCACATTATGTTGCTGCACTTGAGAACCTATATTCAGTAGTGCTATTTTGATGACAGTGGAATACGATATGAACAGAGACAGTTACACAGTTAAGGAGGGGTCAGGATCACCTATTACTGGTGCTGCAATGCTTTTCTCAATCTCATGACCACTTAGAGAACATATTTTTCAATAGCTTCCACAACATGGTGTTCTACCACCACAAAGAACAAATAAAAAAACCCAAATTTTGCAGTCTTCGTCTGTATGACAGAAAAAAACAATTGTTCTGTTTATAACATTAGGGAGTATAGAACTTTCTGATATGTCCCATAGACATTTCTTTTCACATTACTTCTCATTCTGAAAGCTTTCTTATCTGCATACATTAGAAAACAATTATATATAGCCATTTTTTGTTCTATGTCACATTTACTTACAGCAAACCATATATAGATGTACTACATAAGGTATACACAGAGCACACAGGCTGGTGCTTCATTCTTAAGTTGGTTAATTCCTGACAAACTGATGTCACAAAATTCATTATTTCTAATTTATAACTGTGAATTAAGTATTAACATTGCAGACACATAGCTTCAAATACTCAGGCTTCTTAGAGTTACTATTGCAGATACATAAGACACCACAGGTGATTGGATGATTGAAGGAACAAAAACAAGCTTCCATCTCCTCTCTTGCTCTTTTTTGTCTCTCCAGTCCATCAACATATGTAGAAATGGAAGCAAGAATCAAAACAATAGGACTAAAAGAAAGTTCCAAAGTTTAGCTTAGCTTTTTATCCTCTGCAAGTAAAAGTCATGTAAGAACACTGTTCAAGAAGGACTGGTCTATTTTGTCTCAGATGGCCATCAAAAAAGGATGACAATCAGTGGATATTTTTTGATGGTACTTCAGTCTTCTACGTTAATATTGAAGACTGAATACCAAAGATGACAGAAATAGTATGTTTAAAGAAAAACAATGGAAAGTTTGATCAGTAAGAGAACACTATTCTCCTACTCTAACATTTCTCTAAATATTTCAAAGGAAAAACAGACTATGAAATCCATTTTAAAACAGGCCCTTCTCTGCCAGAACAAGCAAAACAAGCCTGAAACAACCTGTAACAGATGCTTTGCCAGAGTCAAAAATCACATTTCTGTTTCAAGTCTGCGATCCCTCCTATACCTAAGTGGGCTCTAAGTGGGTGAAATGATATCTTCTGTTTCCATATATATCAGTCAGGGGTCATATTTTATCCCTGCCAACCACAACTCATCCTTTGAAGTTCATTAAACTTTAATTAACTGTCATTCCATAAAATGCCTGGGGCTTTCAAAGTGTTCCCAGATCAAACCACATTAGGCTAACCTACTATGGTCAAATGATGTCTTCTGTAACACATTTTTATATATTGCATCACTATACTACATTTTGGTTAACTCTGATAAACATAAAGACAGCCAAACACAAATCTTAGCTCCTGCTGCCAGCCTTTCCATTAATTAAGTGCTTAGACTAAGAGTGAAACATATCTGACATTTCAGCCCCTTGCTATCCAACTTCCCTTCCCTCCTCCTTCATAAAAAAGCACTAATAAATTAAAAAAATATTTAAAAATTTAATCGAAGGGGAGAACTGTAATGTTTTGTAATTCCATTTTATATCCAGCTGGCCCCAGTTGGCTGATTGCTGGTTTTTGACTGGGCAGCGGATGGTTCCCTAGCAACAGGCTAATTGATTGCAGCTGTAAATCCACCTCCTTCAACTCTCATCTCCAATTCCTCACTTATGAGTGCATACACATGCGTCTGCCAGGTAAGAGACAGCAGACAGAAATCTAAAGAACAAAGAAAAAATACAGAGAGGGATGTGGTAGCAACTTAATCAAGAATGGTTTCAAATTTCAGGAAAAAAATAAAGCAATGTTGGGTTTAAAAATGAATTAAAAATGTATCTTAGCATAATTTTAGTCATGTTCTTTTAATGCCAGTCTTTTAATGCAAAGATAAATAAATCTTTTCATTCACTGTCATATTAATTAAAATGGATTCATTCCAGTTTTATATATAAAATTTTACCTACCTGGTAGAGTTGAAACCCATAATTAAAAAAAGAAACTTGCAGATAGACGGCTGAATGTTGCTTATAAAGTAAATCCAAGGGTTACCTTCCACTCATCAGTAATTTCTGCACTGTTAACCAATTATTAAGAATTAGGAATTTTTGTTCCATTTGTTTTAGAACTAGCTATATTTCATATGTAATATCAAAGGGACATATCTTCAATACCAAAATAGGAAATAGATGTGAAAAAAGGGACTCAGGTAGTTTTCTAGGCCCT
>NW_010318607.1:0-53958 GCF_000700745.2 Antrostomus carolinensis | reverse complement strand
TCAAATCCATAAACCCTCTAGATGCTGCAATTTCTGGCTTAAGCACTTGAAAGACCCAACAGAAACAAGCATCAAGTGGATGTTCTGGAAGCCTAGAGTCTCTGCAGCATCAGGACTGGGAAATTTGTGATTTCTCTTTTCTAGAGAAAAAGAAGTTAATTGTCACTTTGCTAATCTTGAATAAGTGAGATCCATACATGGCATTTTCTTATATGGTCATTTTTAATCTGAATACAGCACTCCACTCCCCCTTTCTCCTTCCAGTAGAAGAGATACCTTCTTTTCTCATGTTGTTATTGGAAAAGTGCAAATCCATATCTTCCACAAGAATGCCAGAGTCATTGTGGTATCCTGGTTTGGGTAGAATCAGGAAGTCTTTATCTTTTCTATTGAAGCTGTTCAAACATTTCTAGTCTGCAGAAAAGCTGAGCTAGCAAGAACAGGTGGGACTGTGTTTAAAGGATTCTAGACAGATGAACAGAAACAAAAGAGGCGGATTCTGTTTTCTTCCAATTACTTCTATATTTAATTGAACAACTTTTTTCACATAAAATGCATAAACAGGCCTGGGAACAAGGAAATTAACTCCCTTCACTTATGTTCATAGCTATTAGGCTCCAAGTCAGGCAGTGGATATTAAATGTCTGCTAACCTGATCAGTACATCACCAGTTACATTGCTTTCTGAAATACTTAGCTATCTGTAGAAAACTTACAAATCTTAACTCTGTAATGAAGAATCCATTTTGAAAATTTTGGCTTAGTATGCTCTAACATTTAAGTGCCTGTTAGATCTGTTCTTAAAATATTAAGTTCTGAAATACTCTGGTCTGGGAGAAATTTGCAACTTTGTAAAATTCATTCTAATTTTTTTAATTAAGTGAAGAACTGCTGGTCCTAGACATTTGTTCTGAAAGCCAGTTTAGCCATCATGTGTGAAAAATATTTAACTTCAGATTTTTTGACACATGTGAGAAATATATAGAAAATGTGAACAGGACTGCTTGGTAATGCTAAGCATCTGAAGATCATTCAGCAATGTTTTCATTCTGGTTTCAAGCACATTTGTATAAATCTCTGTCTTTATTTTCAATGTCCTATTGCATTCTTTCCTTATTGCTATTAACTAAACAGATAACATTTTAAATAATGTCAGTGATATTCACTGGAATGTGGTATAAAACTGACTTGGATATTCATTCTCATCTTTAAAAAAGGAGCGTATTTCCTGTGGGAAGCTGTTAGCATGATCTCTGAAGTAAACCTTGGCAACATGAATCATAAAGTTATTTTCAAATATTAATTTTAACATCTTGGCAGAGAAGACCATGCTACAATCACATTGTAGCAAACAAATACAAATACATACCATGGATTAGCAATGTATGAAAACAGTAAATACACAGTCAAGAACGTATCTTACGTAAATTGCAAATGTATAATTTGAGCCTGAAAGACAAATCTAAGGTATAGGCATTATAGAAGTAACTAAAAAGGAACCCATATAGATTGCCTAGCTTAATTTAAAATATATGAGTTATACATGAAGGAGAAAGAATAGCAAGACATATCACTTTGTATTTCACCCAGCAACATGGAATAATTTTTATTTCAAATGGTCCTTTTTATAAAACATTCATTTGGTTCTAACACCAACATTGCATACAAATCCACTCATTTTTATTACTGTCAATTATGTAAATTGAAAATAAACAATCATTATGTTGAAGTTACAGAAAGACTTACTGAAAGTTAGAGGTGGAATTTCTAGAATATTAAGTGTTCTGCACCTTTTTGCCCAAAATTTCAGTCTTAGTTTAAATATTTATGTTTCAGACTTTGGTATTTGGCAGTTGGAGATGTACTTTTCCAAAAGTGTATTTGGTCTTGCAAGGAAATTTGGAGCAGAATTTTTATTGGTAAGAACTTTTCATACGTGGAAAAAGAAGCTCCATTAATTTCTCTGAGGAAGGAAGAATTTCTCTTCTGCTGCATATAGCATCTGAAGACGTTTCAATTGACCATCTACTCTAGTCCTAAACACCAGGAGAGACTTGGATGAGCATACATTACCTCTGATAATGATTAGTTCCAAAAATGACCTCACAAGTGCCAAGAATAATAATCTCTACTGCTTTACAAGTGTCACATTTTTCACACAGAAAAATTTGCTTCTGCACCCCTCCCAACCTGTCCCTTTGAAGCCTCACACTATCAATCTGTATTCAAGTTTGAGTGTCCTGAAGTCTAAGAGTCTAAGCTGTATAGCTACATATCCATCTACCTCTTATTTTGTACTAGTGAATTTAATTTCTCTTTCCTAAATATGTGATTGAACTTGTCACAATCAAATTTTGTCTACTTGGCCCTGGATCATTTACAATTTAATGAATTTCCTTTTTAGTTTTAAGCCTTTCCTCCAAAGTATTTACAACACTTTCCAATGTGATGTCACCTACAGATTGTATGAGGGAAGTCTAGTCTATACCTCAGAGTTCTCAGGAAAACTTTATTATTAATATCAGGCTCAAAACAAAATCCTCAGGGCTTCACCTTCAAACATCCACCAGGGATGAAGAATATTTAAATGAATGAAAACAAGGGCATCCTTCCTCCTAGGTAAGTACCCTAATCACTGTGCTACTATGCTACTCACGCACCATTACATATTCTGTCTCTCTAGTCCAATAAATCTTGTAACTATTTAATGCAAAGCTGAAAACTGACAACTGCAGGAATTAAGCATCAGCCACATAAATATAGCCTTTATTGAACAAAGTTTTAGAGAATTAATCTGTGTATTTTGTAGCAGAAATTGTTAATTCTTGCTGATTTGGAATGCTTGCAAACCTGCCATGTAACTATTTCAATGCTTTTAAACGAAGCTGCTGCTGGAACTTGCACTAATGCGACGATATTTGCCTGATTATTGTCATCTTCTGTTTCCATTTTTGTTAGAACTTTAAGCCAAATGGTCCATCTGGTGTTCTCTTTTGCTTGTCATTTTATAAGGTATAAAAATAAAATATATTTTAAAATTTTAAATCATCAGGGTTTTTTTCTCACATAAGAACTGAACATAAGAACTCAAAGGCTTTTACAGCATATTTCATTAAAAAAAAAAAAAATTACCCTCTTTAACTAAGTCTGAGATCTGCATCTGTACTCTATTTCAGTACCTCACTGACTGCCTACCGACAATAATGGCTGGGGACGAGCAGTGAACTGGGCTACAGCTTAAATGGATGTTTCACAAAATCATCTCAAAATTTTCAACTAGTCCAGGGGATTTAGCCACATGTCTTCCATTGGAATGAACATGTTTATTTTGTGTAGGAAAGAGATTCAGAAACAGCCAAAATGCTTAAGTCTTCCTTTGTGTGGTCTTCTGTTTGCATTCTGCCAGTTTAAAAAAAAAAAAAAAAAAAAAGTTAACTGCAAAATGTGTTCAACAGACTGGCGAACACCTCCACGAGCACAATCAACATGAGCTGAGAGGGACGCACTTTACTTCATGAATACATTTACATTATGTCATGTGAAATTACTGAGCAGCTGTTAGAGAAAAAAATAAAACATGATCAGTATTCTCGCAGCGGGACTTACTGAGGACCAATCATCAAATCCACATGGCAAATAGAAATGGCAGTCTGAAAAGGTGATAAGCAATCAAGTACAGACAAAAGTGAAACACTGTGACCTTACATTCAGCATGAGTACTACATTAACATATCTGTGCAATGTACTAGAAAATTAAGAGGACAATGAGGACATAGTAGATTTAAGCCCAGCCATGGGCTGCACAAATCTGAAATATCTAATCTAGTTTAATTACAGTCTGTTTTACATCCCACATCCCAAACCTTGGCCACCTAATCCTTTCACCAGCAACCAGTAATTCACAGCTAGGTTTACAGACTTGACCTATATGATTAAGCAAGGCATATTTTGTATTTATGGGACATGGCCTAATCATGAAGTAGGGTAATCTGAAGACACAAAAGTGTCAGAAAATGGGCTCAATTAACTTGTCTTTGTCCATCATGCCACATTCATTTTTTTTTCTCAGGAGAAGTCTCTCCCCTCTGACCTGTAAGAGATTCTTGCTAGGCATGTCAAAGCACTAAATGCAAAACAGAAAGTTATTAAGGTAAACTGATTTGTGTGCTCCAGGTATGCTCTTCTGCTGGGAGGACAAACCAGAAGTAGTCTGTTGCATGAGGGCTGGACCTGAGAGGGCTCTCAGAAACATGTTGTTCAAACTCTACCACTAATTAAAAGAGACATTTGAGGCGATCTTCCTTGTTTCAGAGGAAGCTTAGCACCTCCCAAAAATATATTTTATCCCAGACAGATAGAGGTTTTCACTAGGGTACATAAAATAACATTTGAAAAGCAAGCTTTTTGCCTTTGCATCTAGCACATTGCCCCAAGTATTAACTAAAGAAAATAGAATAGGTCTGAATTAGAATCATAGAATGCATTGGGTTGGAAGGGACCCTCAAAGGTCATATAGTCCGATCCCCCTGCATTGAGCAGGGACATCTTTACTAGAGTAGGTTGCTCAGAGCCCCATCAAGCCTGACCTTGAATATCTCCAGGGAGGGGACCTCTACCACCTCTCTGGGCAACCTGTTCCAATGATCCACCACCCTCATATTGAAGAACTTTCTCCCAATATCCAACCTAAATCTATACTTTTCTAGTTTAAAACCATTACCTCTCATCCCATTGCTACATGCCATTGTGAACAGCTCTTCCCCAGCTTTCTTATAGGCACATTTCAGGCACTGGAAGGCAGCTATAAGGTCCCCCCGGAGCCTTCTCTTCTCCAGACTGTACAGCCCCAACTCTCTCAGCCTATAGGAAAGGTGTTCCAACCCTTTGATAATTTTTGTGACCCTCCTCTGGACATGTTCCAACAGATACACATCCTTCTTTTGTTGAGGGCTCCAAAACCGGATGTGGTATTCCAGGTGGGGTCTCACCAAAGCAGAGTAGAGGGGCAGAATCACTTCTCTCAATCTTCTGACCACGGTTCGTTCGATGCAGACCAGGATGTGGTTGGCCTTCTGGGCTGCAGATGAATATTGGTGGCTCAATTACACTACTAGGATATTTTATATGCATTTCAAGAACTGAAAGTTAATTTTTCCTACAGGCAAACTCTATAATTTTACTTGCCCAAGAATGTTGTTTTATTCCTTAGAGACAGTTTAGGAGAGAAAGTTATTTTGAAAAGGGAATACTAAATTAGTAGATTTAGTAGCCCTTCACCTCTTCCCCTGGAAATACATACACAAGGCTTATCATGGACACGTTTTTAATTCAGTAAGATTTTTTTTAACTAAGGAAAGGACATTAAGATTAACCACAGTCTTTAGGTAAATGCAAAGAAATTCTGAAATGATATAAAATACAGCTGTAAATTCCATCAAAATCTTATAAAAATATATGATGCTAACATTTATGCATTTATGCAAAAATGTTAGCATTTTTCAGTATGATATAAAATAATAAGCATTTGCCTAGCAGAAGGAGTGTTAGGTGTTTCCAGGCATAGATAATTCCAGATTTCCATAGATAAGATGAATATAAGGGGAAAAAATACACCAGGCATTTCTCTAGATTTCTGTTATGTTCTAGACAGGTCCACATCCACACTGATTGATCAGTGCTGCGGATTACGCAGATGTAAAGTGTGTCTAACAGACAGGATATTTCACACTCATGCTACACTATACATTCTTACATCTTTGTCCGGGAACACTTAAACTAGTGGGAACACTAACCCCTTCTCTACCAAAATGATATTAAGAGTCAGCAACAAATTACCTAATTTGTGGTTTATTAGAAAATTCTTATAAGTCTATTTAGATAATTAAAAGACTTCATTCTGTGCAAGTTAAACCAAGGTAAAAAGTGTGCAGGAGCTAAAGAAAAGTAAGGGAAATGAAACTGCTCCTACAATGGTGAGAGCTTGTCCAAGTCTTTGGTCAGATATCAGCACAGGCTAATGAAGATAACTCCATTTACTTTAATGGGCCTACACCAGTTCATACAAGTGAACTTCTGCTCTGATGTTACCATTTTTGCTTTGTAATAATTTGCATCTACATCTCTTTTGTTTGTTCATAATGTTGTTTTTCTCATGCATTGCTAAGAAAAAGGAACAAATACAGAAAAGCCTTGACCCTTCTGGTCAGGATATAGGTGCATGGTTGTTTCACTTGGCTAGCAACCAAACACAGCTGATCACTCAGTCTCCCTGCCAGGGAACAGGGGAATAGGAGGGATAAGGTTAAGGAGACTCATAGGTCAAGAACAATTTAATAATTGAAATAAAGTAAAACTTAAAATAATAAAGTCAATAATAATGGTAAAAATAATAATAATAAAATAATTATAATAATACCAATGAGTGATGCACAGCACAATTGCTCAGCACCTGCTGACCAAGCCCAGCCCATTCTTGGGTAACAATCCTGGAAGACTGACAATCCCAAAAATCAAAACTACAAACCTGGAAGACTAAAAGCCCGAGCTCAGCAAGAGAGAAACCTGCATTACTATACTGAACATGATGTTATATGATATGGAATATCCCATTGACATATCCAAATGCCAATTTGGCTTACTAATTGTAAGTTGTAGCAACAACCAGAGACCTCCCAAACACTTTCTCCTGCACAGTTTACAATAAATATACAAGTTGTGAATATTAGAGCTTCTCTTTAGAACTGAAAGCCATAACCATAAGATACCCTTTACTTTCATTTCCTTCCATATGCTTCCAATTGTATTTGAGTTTTTGCTGCAAT
Organism: Antrostomus carolinensis; assembly: GCF_000700745.2. Classification (NCBI taxonomy): domain Eukaryota; kingdom Metazoa; phylum Chordata; class Aves; order Caprimulgiformes; family Caprimulgidae; genus Antrostomus; species Antrostomus carolinensis. Next base: position 47,138 of record NW_010318607.1, on the reverse strand, counting down.
TGAATATATTTGGCTAAGAGATTTCATCCACCTGCTCACCCCTCATTAGTACATAGCACATGCAGTTCACACAATTCAAACTTTTCCACAAAGAGCCATGACCAAATTATGAAAATTATGCTGAAGCTAAATGTAGAAGTATTACTGGTACTTGCTTTCATTCTCAAGTCACACTGTAGAAATATGATTTGATACTTTTAATAGCCAGTATCATTTTAGTTATATTTGTCAACAAATAGAAATCTGACAAGAAAGATACAAAAATGGACAGGAAAAGAACTTCATCCATTTTTCCTGTGCTTTAATTTTGTCCTCTCACAACTTACCATGCTTCACTACTTTAATAAAAGGGCAAACAGAAGTACTACTACATGCATACATACACCTACAGACATTTTCACCATTTATTGTGACCATGTACATTACTCTCAGGCTAAATGATAAGCAGGATGTCCCTTGCCTTCACAATATAAGGGATATAATGAAAGAGCTTTTAAGATAATGAACTGGCCTGTATCAGAAAAATGGTTCATTCTTTTAGGTGCATTACCTTCCACACAAGTATCTAATGAACAAAATTGTTTGAGTGGATGGAAGTCAAATTGCATGGATAAGAGGTATTTTTATGTGTATACCTGGCAAACAAATATTCTGTTATGGCTTTTTAATCACTCTATGATTATATGACTATAATGCAACCCTGGAATAGTATTCTAGGGATGCATTATAGTTTAAGTAAGTGTTCCATCCAAAATTTTGTGCAAATGGCTTATTAACCTTTTTTTTTTTTTTTTCCCCCCAGAAGTAGTAAATTCCTCTCTATCTGATTGGAAATAAAGAGATAGCACAGAGCTCTTGATAACTGATGTGATTTCTAAGCTATTTATCATATAAGAGGTAATAAATTATTGCTTGTGACAGAAAGTGCATCATATATTGCCTGTGAATCTCCTGGAAAATGCAAGTGTACCATTACTTTAGCCACATTCTCTTTGCAAATCAAACACTGAACAACAATTTTAGTAACTTTCTTCAGAACCAGAAAAAAGTCTCAATTACCTCAGGAGGTGGGTAAAATTTAGGAGCTTAAAGTTATAGTAAGTAAGTAAACAATACAGATTTGGAATCCCACGCTGGAGAAAACTCCTGGCAGAACCTGTGGCCCCAAAGAGAGAGAGGAACCCACACTGGAGCAGGTTTGCTGGCAGGACTTGGAACACCATGGGGGACCTGCACTGGAGCAGTCTGTTCCTGAAGGACTGCACACCTGGAAGGGACCCATGCTAAAGCAGTTCATGAATAACTGTTGGTCATGGGAAGGACTCACATTGGAGAAGTTCGTGGAGGACTGTCTCCCATGAGAGGGACCCCACGCTGGTGTGGGGGAAGGAGTCCTCCCCCTGAGGAGGAAGGAGCAGCAGAAACGTGTGATGAACTGACCCCAACCCCTATTCCCTGTCCCCCCATGCCTCTGAGGGTGAGGAGTAGAGAAAATCACATTTATAGAATTCTGAAGCTGCACAATAATTCCTATTGTTGCTTTTAAAAGTAATTATTGTATTAAATTTAAATCTCACTTGCTTTTCTCAGGACTGATATTTTTAAAATATAGATCACTTAATGCTTGTTTCACGTAGCTCTTGTCTCCATTGATCTAAAGCAGGAATCACTTCTATTGCATTATTATTTTAAAAGTTTTCTCATCCACCAACACATTTTCTGAACATGTCTTTAGATAGGATAACGCAAAGCAGTGACAGACAATTCCACATCTAATAAGAGTAGATACAAAGCTTGTCTACAGATGAGACCGAAAAGATTAAGCTGCTTGGAAGTAAGGCTACTTGTTCCTCATGAGTGCCTCCAGACTTCAATGCAATTTAGTTTGTATTTATTGACTTTACACCTTGACAGTCCACATACAGACCTGATCTCAGACAGGAATAACCATAAAATGCTAAACTATAAGTTCTGAGAACAGTGGCACTTTATGAAGCCCTATTTCCAAAGGATTTGTGTCTCAGTGGTGTTCCTGTGTGGATTTCTTGATAGCTGATAACAGATTAATTTATTCCATTGCATTCATATCCTCAAAAGAACATTACTAAGCACCTTTTTCTATTTAGCCACTTACTCTCACAAAACATACAGAAACTCACTATCTTTTTGGGTAGTTGATGTATTTGTCTGAAACTGTGCATAAGGTTAAAATCTTTATCAAAGATAAGATGCAGAACCAAGCCTACAAGTGCATATGCAGAGCAAATCCAACCTGTTTGCTTACTCCTTTAACAAAGCAGGCTGAAAATGAGAGGACCATCTCAAAACTGTATAATGGCCTAACACAACAGCCTTCTCTTCACTGGTAGACTCATTGTACAACTACCCTCTTTTCTTCTTTCATTTACTCCTCTTTTAAATTGACAAAATATTTCCTTCACCCTACTCTTAGTATGTTCATAAATTTTTCAGGGCACGGATTATTTTTTACAACAAAAATCATAGTTTGGATCCCCTGATAACTGAATATAACTGAAATATAAATCATTAGTATCTGTAAGAAAACTTTGGATAAAATTGTCTTGGTTTAGCTAGGATTGAGTTGATTTTCTTCTTAGTAGTTAGGATAGCTGTGTTTTGGGTTCAGTAGAGGATTTGTTATGAGAAGAATGTTGATAAAGTACTAATGTTATTAGTTCATAGAATCATAGAATCATAGAATAGATTGGGTTGGAAAAGACCTCCAAGATCATCAAGTCCAACCCCTGATCCAACTCCAATTACTATATCATGGCACTAAGGGCCACGTCCAATCTCTTTTTAAAAACCTCCAGGGATGGTGAATCCACCACCTCTCTGGGTAGTTGCTGCTGGAGCTCAAGGCCATTGTATTTGGCTGCTTCACAGCTGCATTAGGACTGGGAGGGAGAAGCGTAGTGAATAGCAAAGCCCAAAACTGGCATTTGGATGTGCCAATGAGATACTCTATATCATATCACATCATGTCCGTATATTAACCAGGGTTGACCAGAAATCAGGGGTATTCTCTTGGGGACCGCTCAGGCTCACTCTTCCAGGACTGCAGTTTCGGGACCATCTCTGCTCTGGGATCGCTGGCTGGCACAGGCTGGGCATTGGTCAGAGGGTGGTGAGCAATTGCACCATGAATCACTCATCGATATATTTTGTTATTACTGTTGTTATCATTATAATTTTATTTTAATTACTAAAATAGTTTTTTTATCTCAACCTGTGAGTCTCCTTGCCCTTTTCCTTCCAATTCTCTCCCCTACACCCTGGAGGGTGGGGGTAGAGTGAAAGAGCAGGTTGTGTTTGGCTGCAAACCAAAAGGGTGATACCACCACAACCATAATCCTCTAAAATAAGAAATTAAAGTTTCTACTCGTGAGTCTCCTTGCCCTTTTCTTTCCAATTCTCTCCCCTACACCCTGGAGGGTGGGGGGAGAGTGAAAGACCAGGTTGCGTTTGGCTGCAAACCAAAAGGGTGATACCACCACAACCATAATCCTCTAAAATAAGAAATTAAAGTTTCTACTCTAGGAGGATTTGACTGGAAAACAAAACAAAACAAAACAAAAAAAAAAAAAAAAACAAACAAATCAACACAAGCAAACAAGGAAAATAACACAAGGTGGGGGGAAATAATGCATGCACAGAAATGGATCTTGAACAAGTAATTATATCTAGAGCTTCATAACACATTAATACGTGGGCATTTGACTTTTTCACCTCCTAGCTCTTAAACTGGAAGAAATAAAGAGAAGACAAGGATTTTACTTGAAATTAGATATGCATCTGTTTCTATGCACATTAAAAGTCTAACAATACTGGAAAGGATCAGAAACATTATGAAATAAGATGCATCAGATAAAGACATTTGCTGGTTTTGTGCTGCATAGATTGAGTTTTTAGGCTGCATAGAAGGGTTTCACTACAGTTTTCTGTTAGATCATATCCAGGCAAGATCTCAGAACTGAGCTTGATCAGTATGGAATTTTTTCGGAAAATGTTGTAAATGTAGGCTTTAAATATCACTTAAAAATTAAAAGGTGAATTTATTGTCATGTCCCAAACCCTCAGCACTTCCACGCAAGTAAATCTGTTTCAGCTTTGCTACCAGCAAATTTCTCTAAGGTTTCACACAATGCAGGATGAGTTATGCAAAAGACTATGTGGGGACAGCAACTATTATCACCCTTAGAAACTGTAACTCATGGATTATCCAAGGTGATGACCAACCACATTAAACTGAGATTCTCACTTTTTACAAAATGGCAGGATCTAGGTAAAATGAGAGGGTTTAATGTTCTTATAGAACTTATTTAGACTTACAGGGAGAGGGTGTTGTCCTAGGGAGCAGGTACGTCCCGGAGGTGCAGGGTGTATGGATTTGTTCTCATTCACAAATGTGTACTAGGTTTGAGCCATGTTACAAATTTTTGGTTGAGCAGTAATTAAAGATAAGGAACTAAAACTCCACTGGAAGCAAAATTTCTATAGAATGTTTGTCTACAGGCTGGGTAATACAGCATTTTAAAAAAACTGAAATGCTTCCCTTTTTCCCACAAGTTCTAAATAGAGAGTGACAATATATTATATATCCTGACAACACTGTAGGCTGCATCTAAATGGCAAGACATTTTCACTCGGCCTTGCTCCCTGAAATACTCTCCCTCCAGGCTTAAAGACAGAAGTCTATTAGTATAGAGTATCACAATTTAGACATAGTTTCATTTGATCCGACTTCTCACCAAAGTCTTTCAAAGCAACTTCACAACAACTGTAATGTAAGTCTTTTAAATAAAAACAGTCAAAAAAAAGTAGATTTGTTGGAATATGAGCATCTGAAGTCATCTGAATCAGTGTTTTTTAACTCTGTGTTTTCCAGATAGCTAAAATTTGGTGTACCCCAAAAGTTACATTCTAAAAGGCATTAATCTGTATACTGTCCCTATGGTTAAGTAAAAATGATTCTGAGAAAAACTGCTTTTATTTCTATTAAAAACTACAATTAAAACAAAAATATGTCCTTTTACAATTTCCAGCTACAACTCAGAATATTTTTTTAATAGAAAATTTCTGATAAAATTTATTTTTTATGATAAAATTACTCTAGTTAAAGGAATGTGATTAATAGTGCAATTGAAATATTCTGTTACTTATACAGTGATAGAGCCCGCTTTTGTTATCCTCTGTGGATTTAAATCATTAAAGTAATGACTGCAATTAATTTTCACCCAGAGGGAAATATTTTTGTCAGTGCTATACCACAAGTTCAACTTTTACAGGCTCTGTGGGTACAGCTTGCATATTAGACAAAGTTAGCTATAGAGGGCATGCTTTTAGCTCTATTGCATCTTCTGTGTCAAGTGTTATCGACATAATGCCTATCAAAAAAATTTAAAATTCCTGAAGAATTAAATAGTGACAGTATAGGAGACTACCTTGAACTCCCTGCCCTCTCTCCCCAGTATTTCATGATACTCCATGTCAATCAAGTTCAGAGCTGGGTTAGTGGTGCCACATATTACCAACTCTAAAAAAGAGGGTCAAGGCAAACTGCTGTTTGGATTCTCACAGCTGGGAGCAACACTTTTAATAGGCATGTACATCTGCTGCACATAGAATTAAAATATCCTTGGCTGGCTGCATTCATGCCCATCTGTTAGGATGGCATGTTGCCTGCTCACAGGTTGGTCACATCATTGCCACATGGCACAAATGCCAGAATAGGGACAACTAATTTGGCCAGTCTGCTTCTCGGTAAAAGTGAACAGATCTTCTGCAGGACACCGTTACAAATACTGGCAGTATCACTTTGATAACAAGTGCTATACAAACTTGGTTGTTTCTCAATACATTTTTACACTGTAGCACCTAACTAACAGACATTTCCACAAGTTCTTTCATATATGTAGCAGTCAGTCTTTGGGTGAAGTATACTATGAGATATTTGCACTCTCCTTTTAGCACAAAATACTTATAAAAACAGTAAGTATTGTGTATGGTCACTCTACATCATTAACCTCCAGCTAGTAGTGGAGATATTAAGCTGAACCTCCCAATCTGAAGCTGATTTACTGCCTTCTCAGACTCTGATGAGATCTTTATCTTGACATTTACCAAAATAACAGCTTTCCTTTCTGAAGAAACAGAATAGCAGAAACAGCTATTTTGCTACATTTCTCAATGTAGCAAAATGTAGCAATATTCCTTTCATTTCTTATTTGAGAAATGCTAACTTTCTCTGAGCACAAACACAGATGATCTTACTCTGTTTACTTCATTTGAACCAATAGTTAGATGAATGAAAAAATCCTTTCCCAATAAATTTGTGGCTTCTTTTATAGCACCACTTCCAAATCAAGTAGAAGCAATATCAAATTCCCATTTTTGGGAAGTTATTTAAGGAACAGAATTATTTAATCAACTAGTAAGCTATGTGACTAGAGAACATATCTTTTTTTATTAAGTCCTTTCTGACATTTTCTGAAAAAAACTGTGTTTGTATACAAGCATATGGCTCTTACTAAAGATGAGGTATATATATTAATAATAATTGAAAATGGCAGAAGTGAATGATTTACAAAGATAGGAATCTTTTTATTAAGTTTTGGTACAAAGCAATCTGAATAAGGTCAAAATCTTCACTTAAACTTGAAAAATATATTGCTTAAATCAAACTCATAAATACAGGATTTCTCAGGACCATTATGTCATTATTCATCATAACAAATATAATGAAATATATCTAGGCCTAAAATACTGCAGTGACTTTTGGACTAATATAAAGGTAAGCTACTGTATTATTTTTATTAGTATCATGTGCTTTTTTATATTGCTTTATCAATAATGTTTTGTTTTATGAAGCCTCATATATTTAAAAAAATACTAATAAAGAACAAACTCTTTAAAGTCAGCACCAGAAAGCATAAATCTGCATTATTAGAATCCTAAATATACAAATAACTAATCACACAGAATCCAAACAGTGCAGAGGGAATTAGGTGAACCGACCAAAAGGGGAAAATTCTGCTTGAATTGTGAGGAAAATAGGAGGTTAAGAAGAATTCTATACAGAGCTTTGTGATATCAGAAGTTTTGAGGTGAGGGACAAGGTTTGGATACCTCCACTGTATCACTGGCTGATGAGTAGCTCATACTCCTAGGTCACATACTATGGCTATGCTTTGAAGCATCTCCATGAAGGTTAGTTTGTGAAGCATCTCTGGCAGGTCAAGGGAGGTGATTTTCACCCTCTACTCTACTCTTATGAGACCCCACCTGGAGTAATGCATCCAGTTCTGGGGTCCCTAGTGCAAGAAAGACATGGACCTGTTAGAACAGGTCGAGAGGAGGGCCACAAAAATCATCGGATAGCTGGAACACCTCTCTTCTGAGGAAAGGCTGAGAAAGTTGGGGTTGTTCAGCCTGGAGAAGAGAAGGCTCCAGAGAGACCTTATTGCAGCCTTTCAATACTTAAAGGGGGTTTATAAGAAAGACAGAGAGAGACTTTTTACCAAGGGCTGTAGTGACAGGACAAGGGGCAATGGTTTTAAACTGAAAAAGGGTAGACTTAGATTGGACATAAGGAAGAAATTTTTTACCATGGGGGTGTGGAGACACTGGAACAGGTTGCCCAGAGAAATTGTGGATGCCCCATCATTGGAAGTGTTCAAGGTCAGCTTGGACAAGGATTTCACCTGATCTAGTGAAAGTTGTCCCTGCTCATAGCAAGGAGAGTTAAACTACATGATCTAAAAGTCCCTTCCAACCCAAACCATTCTATGATTCTGTGAATATTTGGCCTGTGTCCTATGATTCTATGTTTTATTTAAATAATCACAGTATGTATCAGTGAGTACTTTAAAATATCTTAAATATAATTTTAAAATTCAGCTTTTTTATTTAAATCATGTATCACTTACTAATAGGGAAAACCAATAGGTTGAACAGGGCAAAATCGCTAAAGTTACTCAAATACTTACCTTTGCAAACCCACACATTTGCACTGGCAGTATCTGCGGTGTTATCTACTCAATTTCTGCTGAAAATGAACAGTCATTAGCAAAAATATTTGTACAAAATGAGAATACTATGAATATTGTGGTAAATGTTCAGAAGATAATTGAATACCTTAGGTCCCCATCTTGACAATGAAACATTCAGATATATCAAAAGTGAAGTGCAATATTATGTGAACAAACTGTATAATGCAAACTCAAATAAGTGAAGAGTCATATTTAGTTTACAATGTACAACCCATCAGTGTGCTGAAATCTTCTCACTGAAATTTTTTGATTGAAGCTGCTTCTTCATGGAACTTTGGTTTTGTTTGTTTGGGGTTTTTTTTCCACAGCAAGTGCTTTCTTTGTTTAAAAAATCAATAGAAATTTTAACATATAAGTGCCTTTCTCAAGGAAGACATTGAAAGTTGAATCAGAATCCAGAACAGTGTTGTCTTAACAGTGCTGTTATACTGTATTTTAGATAACTATTCAAACCCAGTTGTCTGTTGGGTCAAGATCTGTATGTTCTGTTCCCCATGAATGTAGAAACTATTAGTACATCATAGGAAATATAAACCTTGGTAAAATGGGGCTACTCCAACAGAGAAATGGTAATATAGAGGACTGCAGAATAAAATTGCCATGAAACCACAGTGTCTTTTCAAGTACAGTATTTTTATTTTTAACAGGAAGATTTCCTTGATTTCAGACAGCAATACACGACAAAAGACTCAAACTTTTATGGAGAAATTGTAATTGAAGTTTAGGTTAGGATCATTTGCAGACATTTTTCCCACAGGCATACCTTTATTCTTTTAATTTCTCTAATGTTCACTTTTTTTTTTTTTTTATGACTATTTTTATAAATATCATGGCCTATTTGCAAGCACACTCACCTCTACCACTGGGCAGATGAAAAGCAATTAAGAATTCTTCCTAACTGCAGGAAATTTTAATGCAACAAGAGATTCAGATAAGTATGATAAATTAAATAGAAATCTATTCTAAAACACACACTTAGCAGGATTCTGTAGTTTAATATTTTATTGTGAGAAGAATTAAATTGTTGAGAATTTATTTTAAGGACTTATTTATGTTTCATTAATAGTAAATAAGTTTATAGGGATGTCATGAAGGGACTTTGAAGTTTTTTTCAGATCAGATTATTAAAGAGAAAACATAAACTCTTTCAGTAATTACAAATAAAATTAGTGACAAAATAACTGATGCCAGTTGGTATGAAAAGTGAGTAAAACATGTTTTCATACTACTGAAATAAGTGATAGATAAGTAATGATTGTAAATTAATTGAAAATCTTACTTCCGAGTTGCTGCAGTCTTCTAATAGGAAAGATTTTTCTCCAAGCATCTGTGTTATGCAAGAGGTAGTAATAACAGAATATAATTAATTGTGCAAAGTTAGTAAATAGACTTGGGCATCACAATTAGATGTCTCTAAGGTGGTACTGGAAAAAGTTGCTTGAAAATCAAGACGATAAAAGCATGCCAGATGTAGAAAATTAAAATGCACCAATCAAGTGAACTTTACTAATGCTTTCATTCTTGATTTTTTTTTTTTACACTGAAAGTAATGTAGTTATGCAGGTTTTTAAAAACACCTGTAAAATTTTAACTCCACTAAAAGCTGAGAGAATTTGTGTCCCTAGTGTTCATAAACCACAAATCCAAGATTTGGTGTAAGTATAGCTATTTTAGTAGAGAGGGAACTTTTTTCACTAAAAATCATACAGCAGAGATGTATGACAAAGACATAGATGACAAAGATGTATGACAGCAGAGAATATAACAAAATGCTTACCTGTGAATTATCATAGATAAGGTAATATGACTTTCCAGGTGCTTGTTATACTCAAAAGTTTCACCTGTAGTGAAAAACAACAAACAAAGGATAGTTTGTCTGTCTATGCTATTCATTTCTTCTCCAGTAATTCCCATTTTCAAAGAATCAAAATCTAACATGGTTGTTTTGGAGGGGAAAAAATGTATTTTTAGCTACAGGCAGGGAACCAATAAGAAACAAAAAAGTAACAAAGCAATTTTAGCATGTTACTGTGGTAAATTGTAGTACTTAATTTCTGGAAGCCAATGAATGGACATTTTCCTGTAAGAAACAAAAAACACAGCAGAATGATGACAAAGCACGCATCTCACTTCCACTGAAAAAGCTAGATGAACAGAAGAAAAATATTTATTTAGCATTGTACCCATTGTTCTTTATATTCCATAGTAACACTTTAAAAATATATTAGAACTGGTCAAATAAGAAAACAAGCAGAAAATTAGTAAGAAAAGCAGTTTTTACAATATTGCAGGATTTCACTTCAAAAATTTTTCTTCAGTTTATTTTGTATGGAATATTTCAACTAAAAATTAATTAATCAGAAAGCCTTGCTGCAATTAATTTTTTTTCTTATTACTGTGAGATATTCAAACAGTTATCCAGTGAAATAATTTATTAATTGACTTTAGAAGTTCATCATTTCTGTAAAAAAAATTTTAAATACAGATTGTGCTGATGATTTCCACCAGTTATCACATAAATGTTGGAGTAGAAATAGAAAGATACTGCGTAAGAACTAAAACCCCAAGACTAGCTCAGGTCATGAGGTCTTCCTAAAGATAATTGGTACTAATCAATATGAGTAAAAGTAGCATGATTTAGACAAAGTCAGAATTAAAAAATAATGAATTTTTTTTCTAACTCTGTTGCATTTTTCATCTCAGAGATCTTCTTTCCCAGCCACCCTAGATAACATAAGTACCACAGTGACCTATGGCAATGCATATGTGGTTTGGGAGAATGAGTGGTTGTAGGCATTCACTAGCCAGCCATCAAACAGGTTTTATTTCCTTCACAAGAGATGCTTTCTTCATGTCAGAGTTACCATTCTCACTTCCATCCCAGACACCTTTCTTTTACTTGCTGGGTAAAATGTTGATCTCTTATTAACCAGGAAACCTCCAGTGAGTTCACTGAGTCATGCCCACTTAGGTCTATGTCAAATTATCTTTGAATACTCTTCTCATAACCTAGACTGAAAATAGAGCAAGACTGAACTCAGAGAAGCATGAGCTAGCACTTCCAATGAAATTAAGGGTTAAAATCAATTTCATTGGAAAGAAAACAGTAGTGATAAAAGGAAGTTTAAAGTGTGACCAGGAAGTACATATTCAGCTACAGGATGAAACACCAGATTGGAAATGATCAGTGAAAACTGCCTATGGATATCAGAGTTTATGGATGGCAATGTTTATCTTAGCCTTGATTAGTACTCCAATCTTGAGCACAATGGCACTTCACTAATATTCACAAATTAGCTGAAGAAAAGACATAAAATCAAAACCTATTATTAGGTAATGGAAGAAACTGACTTCTCAGAGGAGATTTAACAAAACAGATAAATTCATATGATTTTGATAGGTGATTACTAAGGAAAAAAGGTAAAATATAACTACTACATATTTTGGTTGGATATAAGCATAGAGGAAGGAAAGGAATTATTTCAAGCAGCCCAATAGAGCATAACTACCTGGAGAAGTAATAGGTGATATTAAGAAAAGGATAATATTGGATGTATATTAGAAAATACCTTCTGATCCATTAGACTCTAATATATTCTTCCGAGTAAAGTACTGAAATCCTGGTTATTTAAGAAATTTAGCAATTAGACTGGAAGAAGTAACCGACAATAGGCTGAGAGGAACAGTATAGCACTCGCAAGAAAATTGAAAAAAGTTCTATCAGGTCATCTAATTTACCTTAATTCCTATGAAAATTAATGTTTGCTCTTTTCCTTTAGTTTAAGTTTAGCTCTTCCAGTCATGAAACCTCTTAAATCTCTGGACTCAGAAAATGTCTTTCATCCAGGCAGCAGTTCCTCAAAGCTATTCACACTAATTAGCCAAGGTTATTTAAATACATTTTGCATGAAGCACCTTAAACTCAGTGTGCCATTTTATATATTTATCAAATTGCTAATCAATATGCTGTACCACAGTTACTACTGGGCCTTGAGCTACACACAGAATGCTGCATGAATTCAAATTGTGCAAGCTGCTGTCTGCATAAATGAAATTAAAGTGTATGCAGTGATCATTATTCACAATACAAAAGAAATGAAGAAGTGGCCTAAATGCAGTACATACCACAAATCTGTATTTTAAGTAAATCTTAACTGTGTTGTTGGTTTCTTTTTTTTTTTTTCTTTAACAAACCTTGTATAAAACTAGCTTCGATTTCACTTTCTTTCTCCAGCATATTACCTCCACTGTATTGGTAAAGTAATTTATTCCATCCTCTGTGGAGAGCCTGGATCTCATTTGCCAGCATATTTATCTTTCCTGCCACTGCACTGTCATTCATCTGCAATCTCCACAGAATACCAGACTTGTGCAGAATTTCAATTAGGATTGATTCAACTAAATCCAGGCCACAGAATTGAGGCTGACAGGGTGACCCCCTGAGAATTTAATATGCTGAATCTAAAGGAAAAAAAAAAAAAAAAGAAAAAGAAAAAAATACAAAACAGAAAACAGCTCAAGTTTAACACGATAATTCATTAAGTCTTCTATACGCTCAGTTTAATCTGGCTCACAATAGGTTTTTTTCAGACCCTTTGTATTGTGTGGGTAAACTGTTTTACAGTAGTTTTGATAACCACGGGAAATAAATTACCATAAAAATCTCTAGTCTTCCTTTGAGGTCTAATCAACCTAAACTCAGACAGCTTGTAATGAATAGAAAAATTATTTCCACAGAGGCTGAGCTACCTTAAGATTTCTGTTCTATACATGTATACATTTAAAAGTCAGTAGTGTAGGTATACAGGTAAAAATAACTCTTTTATTGGATACTTCATTTGACAGACTTCCAGTGGTTTTCACTGTAATTATTGATAGACTTCATCTACTTGTCATTTAAATGTCCTAAAAGAATTTCTGAAATAATTTGTGGTTACTCTAATAATTTTGCAGGTTTACAGGCAGCTTAAGTACTGAACTCTAACCTGAGAGGTCTTTTTACCTGTAGTAAGTAAATATGTGCTATTCAAGTCCTAATTTTATATTAGCTGCTGTACATAACGTGACTTACTTTGATTATACACCAGAAGTGGATGTAAGAGGATACTCAGTTCTACTTTAAAGCATTACAGTAAAAAAGATAAATAATTGCAATTCCACATTTAATTAGGTTTTTTTATTTTTACTACAAAACTCTCCTGAATACATTTTCCCTGAAGATCAAATTTTGACCACTGAAAAACATACAGCTATAAATTCCCACCCGATTTAATATAAAAGATAAGAAGATATATAGAAAAAATTTATCAAACATAAAACCAAATACAATAGTAAAAGAATACAAATGAAGAAGGGAAATATTGGCACACACTTATTAATGTTGAATAAAAAACAAGTCATGATGACATAATTAAAAGAGACATTGATTTGTTTGTGCACACAGATACCACAGCAATGAATGTGGCACAAGCAAAGAATTGAATTGATATTTGGGGTTTTTTTCTTGTTATTTTAACTTAACATGACAGAACCAGAAAATATTTCACATATGACAAATACTTTGCAATCCTTTATCAGTCATAGTTAGAAATAGCTCACTGTATCACCATTACTATGAAGAACAGTCACAACTATCACCAATTAAAAATTAATATCTATACAGTATACAGTGTCCAGAATGAATACACTATAAGGTAGATTTCTTTCTGAAATTTTGTCACAAGATCTACATGTAACTGCAGTAAAGGGGAAACTGCATTAATATATACTTTATTGCATTAGTACAATCGATCTGTGTCTTCAGTCTATAAGTACAACGTAAGGTAGTGGAGGTACATAAGAAATCATGCTCCCAATATGTTCTTCAATCATCAGTTCTTTCCACAATTCTTCTGAGGTACTGGTTTAGGACTGTAACTGATTAGAAATTTTCTTCAGTACCACATATGTATGGAAATACTACAATAAGCATATTCCAAGACATAAACATTTTTCTTTGTTCTTTCTTTGGGGAGTGGATGAAGTAACACAGGGTATGTTACTACACTCTTTATGGATGTCTTTCAGATATGACAGAGAATTGTACAGTATGAGAATGTACACTGTACATCTCACTGTACAGGATGAGATAAGAATCAAATTAGATTGAAGAGAATATAGGGGAATTTGGCCATCTTCCTTCCTTCCTTCATTTATCTAGGTTTGATCTTGCTTTTCACTGTCCACAAACCAGACTTTTCATCCTCTGAGAATTTATCTGAATATAAGTCTTTCATTCCTCAGTTCATAACCTGAAACTAAGATCCAGTTGTCCTATTCAGAGGTTTATTCCAGTTCGTAGATACAGCTGTTATCTTTAACAAATGTTCCCTATCAAGAGATCTCTGTACCATGGCATTCTTTATTACATTACAACCCAAGTACCATAAGAGGGAAGAGCCAGTAAGAGTTCATCTAGGGAAATTATTTCCCTAGGAGAGTTACTATGTGTTATAAACAGAAGGAATAATAAACCAAAATATTGAAAGGAAACTACTGCTAGTGGAAATTTTGTCAGCTCATCTTCTAAGTCAAGTTTCTTGTGACACAGTACCAGATATGAAAAGATCAAAATCCAGGCCTTTATTTTCCCACCTGTGGTCAGCTTAGCATCAACCTGACTCAGTCCCATTACTGAAAGTCACCCTAGGTAGTGTCTCATAAATTACCTAATCATTTGTCTTCATGGAAGACCCAAACATGTAGGTCAGAAGTAACCTGTTTCCTCAGATCCTACATTTACCTACTTTTAAAGTAAGTTATTTATTTGATCTGCTTTAGTTCTTAGATATCATCAGTTGTGGGATCCATATGGAAAAACACTTGTGGTTCCAAAATTGCTTCATGTAATTTTTAAGTAGTGTAGGTGGACTTATATGAAACATTGATGAAAAGAAGGTTTCACCTTACCTTTTACTTTCATTTGACTTACCTACTCTTTTTCTATTATACTTCTTATACCCTTCAAAAGTACCATTTTAAGAATCAATCATAATGGATTTTTTTACAAATACTTAAGAAAAAGACCTGCATGCATCTGTCTTTGTGCCATCCACCTTTTCCTCTCCTTTCTGATGAGTAATGTGTTTTGTTCTTTTGAGTTATCTGATTTTTCTTATTACTTTTTGTTGTTATTCCAAGTCCTAAAAGTGATCTGATACAGTCATATAGACCTTTTATTGTATTTTCTATCTATACTTCTCACCAGGAAAGTTCACTGTTATGCTTTTAATAAGGTTGTTTACTTTGACTGACACCTGTACTGTGCTATTTTACCCCTAGATCATATTCCCAAGTGGATTTGTTTTGTTTCCAGTTATTTTACTGAGGTTTTTTTGGTTTATAACTTCAGTGACATGTTTATTTAAAATATTCAGAAACTGCACTCCTATCTTTACAAATTGAAGTAAATAAAGAGAAAAAAAATGAGCCAATATGTTTTTGCTTGCAACTGTATAGACATACCTAGTTCTGATCAGCTTCATGTTATATAAGTGTTACTCTTGTTATTTTAACTAGTTTCTGATAACACAGTTTATTCAAAATAAAAGCCATTTATATAAGTCATTTCTAGATCTTTTTTGCAGTTACTGTTTGCTCAAAATGGTATTTTCAAAGGCACGTTGACCCAGTTTACTTTACCAATCGAAATTTGCTTTCTCTATTGCTGAATGCCTTTTTTCTGTATTAAATATAATCCTTTCATTATAAAGGAAATCCTTCTCTTATTAATGTCTATGGCAATTTTATATTGACTTCACTGGGCCCTGGATTAGCTAGCAGACACAAGAGAAGTTATGAACAGATAAGTATGAAACATGGGTAACGGCTGAGGCTGTAAAGTTTCTAAGTATTTTGCCTACTAGAAGCTCCGCTCAGTCGTCACTATGGCAATCCTATTAACACACTACTCTTCTTTTGACTTTTAAATAGATAGAACAGTGATTCCACTAAATGTGCTAGAACACTTCCGAGAATCCAGAATAAGCTGAACAATACAGTTACTGCAATACAGTGTTGCTGGATTGTAGGTACAGTACACAATTATTAAAAAAAAAAAAAAAAAAAAAGGAGAGACAAATATTGGGTCTTTTTTTTATAATTTTGTAGGTTGATTTCATTATATAGCTTTACTTATCTATGACAATATTAAGAAAAAAAGAGTAGGCACATTATTCTACATTGTTCCCACTCCCACAGTGACAATAGAGGGGAGAGAAAGGAGCCAGAAATATTGCAATGAAAGACAGTTAAGGACATTAGATATCTGTTGATTGGAATCAGGCTTCACTATTTCTGCAGTTTACTGAATGGATTGGTAGGGATTCCTTTTCTTTGGAGATATATTTTAAAAAGGACAACACAGCTGTATGATGGCATGGCACCAGCAGTCATTCATTCCCTACCCAATACTGAAAGCATCAGTTTCACCATTCCACAGTTTAGTAAGACTTTTTTCCTCATAGAGTGTACTCCAGAGTACAGATTATTTATCTCAGATGAGCTCTGGAAACAAGATGTGCATATTATCATTTAACAAACCCTTGCCAATGCAGCCAGCACTGGGGAAATTCAAAAATGTCCAAGATGTCGATTAGACTAGATTATCAGGGGCATAGCAGTTACCAGGGTTCTACTTCACTTGTCTATATACTCACATATGAGGAAAATATGTGCTCCAGTTTCAAATCCTTGTGATATTTATGCATCTTAATAGACAGGAGGAGATGCTGTCTGAATTATAAAAATTATAAATAGTCAAAGTTCCTCATTAAATCTACATTCCTCACTTGCTAAGTTATATATCTATATATCCATAAAACACCCATGTCAAGATGTATATTTTTAAAGGCTGTATAGTTCAGTCCCATATTAATTTTTTTTTATCAGAGAGTGCCTGCTAGTATATATCATGAGTTGATATAATAAAATAATAGGAAAAAAAATAATAGATCCAGCCTAGTTTACTCCACAGTCAGTTTTCCATTCCAATCATACCTAACTTGACAGTTAAACCAAAGCATATGTTTAATGAAAAAACAGCTATTTCAAGCTGCCAGAAAGAATATACATGGTTTAAATTTAAAAATTCTGTGAAACAAACATATATATTTATTGGGTTTTTTCCTCAGTCACATAACTGTAAGTTAAGCTCAGGTGTGAGTTTACAGCACACTAACTACCTTACAGTGATTACCCATATGGATATGAGGAATGCATAATAACAGTATAATAAGAACAAATTGAACTGAATCCTTCCTTTGGTAAAACAAAATTTAGTAGGAGTTGTCATAGCTAGGGGAAAAACTATGGACAAAAGGAAAATTATTATTTACATAATATTATTTGAACTTCTAAAAAGTGGATTGAATAATATGTGTTCATTAATAATGCATTTGATGATTCACTGGGAAAAACGATCTCATATATTATTCACAAATATTTAAACATATCTAAAAAATATCCTTCACAAGAGCTACGACTTCAAGTCTCTAGTGTGGTCAGCAGTACCACAATCATATCTCTGTGAATCCTTACTGCTGCTGCTCCATCAGCTCTTTAGGAGATGACACTGAAGAGTCAGATGGATTCTAATTACTGAGGCTCCATTGTAATACTACATTGTGTTAAAAAAACTTTGGTCCCGAGTCCTTGGTCTTTCAATGTTTTACACTCAGAAAAGTGTTAATACATCTCAGACAGTTCAATATATTTTCCATCTGGTTGCTGAAAGTACATCGATTTTTTTTTTCCATAGCAACAATACCAAAGCAGAGAAAACTCCTTCAATAATTAGTAACAGTAATGACATAGTACTAACAAGGAAATTTTATTTCAAATACTTTACGCTTTTGACAGAGCGTAAACACAAAATGCAGATTGTAGACAAATATTTTCATGTTTATTGTTCCCACTTCATTTGATACAAGTGAAACTCATACATTTAAACATGCTGATATCTCTTTCATCATTTATCTCCAGGCAAAGGTAGCTAGAACTTATGCTGTGTCAAGTATATCCCTCCTAAGCATATATTTTCATGGCTTATGTCAGCTCTAGGTAATGAGTGTCCTTGTTATAGTCATGTGTACACAGACAGATTTTCACTCTGAGGACTGCAGAGACTATACTTCATATTATTCCGGCTTCAAAATCACAGGGAGACCTTTGAGGCTGCAGTGTAAAATGAGATTATGCATAAATTGTCCCACACACTCATACTCAGGTAAAGATGCAGTCTTTCACAAGCTTAAGTGAAAATTGTGGTCCCATTCAAGACAGCTGAAGCCAACTCCTCTTCTAACTCAAAATAATACATATTGGAAATTTCTCATGTCAAACATGAATTAAACATGTCATTTCTACATACATATACTTTGTTCAGAGAATGGTAAACTCTTTGCATACAAGACAACAAGGCCTTGATTCAAAGGGTTTTTCAAACCTTCATCCTAGAAAGAACTACAGGCATGCCAGTCTTCTCAAACAGGGATGGTGCCTTTATATTCCCTGGGATTACTCACATGCACTCACTTATTTTCAGACAGAATATTTTAGAAGCTAGGTAAACCACAAACAGATGGCAGACATAAGAAGCATGTGAATAAGCTAGCATTAATGTTCAGCATAGATCCAATGCAGCTCTTTTGAACACCGTGGAAGTCAGTGTCAGTTAAACTAAATGCTTCTCCTTCTGAATATCTGTGTGATGAAGAATGTTTTAATTCTTTTTCTCATTCTCATTTTAAGAAATTCTCATGGTAAAGCACTAAGGAAGGAAAATAATGGGACACAGAAGAAGCTGATGAAAATTAATTTTTGAATGACTGCTTGACCAGAGAGAAGAAAATAAATAACCAGCAAAATTAACAGTCTTATCTTTAAAATCTTTTAATTAATAGTTGCATATGTTCTTCCAGAATAAATATCAACAAGGGCTACAACATTCAATTATGAGGTATACAGGTGCAACATCACAAATTTCTCAGGAGATACTCCTTCACATCGTGTCTGAATTTGTCCCCAGCAATGTAAGATGGTTTTGATGTTCCAAATATTTGTAGAAGAAAATACCTAATAATGATTCTGAGAAGCCGAAGATGACAAAAAGCATATTGTGGAAGGTTCAAACTTTGATAGGAAATTTTGGGAGTTTTTTTCTTTGGATAGCTTCCACATGGATGAAATACATGCTAAATTATTTACAGATAATTACATCTCTATGCTGTTGCTAAAATATTAAGACACCATTGTCCCACAGGAGAAATTGTGACAGACATTGGCACATCAGCTAATGAATAGCTGTGGGGTAATGGAAAAAAAGAACTATCACAAGACCCTGGAATTAGAAAACAGAATGTCTGTAAGTAATCCACACTCAGAGAAAAATGTCACTTTCCTTCTCCCCCTCCCTCCTACTAATTACGTATATAACAAATGTTCAACATTTGGTAGATGTTGCTTGAAGGCAATTTCTTCTGGAAATAGTCTCAAGACCTCCTCCACTCCCTTTTTATTGTAGGAAGTTATGACCTAGAAATACTGAATAATAACCTTCAACCAAAAATGTTTTCAAATACTCACAAAAGACTGGGCAGTCATTTTGGAGAAAAGATGCATCATGACCAACAGAGGAATATAGATCTCGTGTGATTTTTGAAGTTATGGGGGGTAGTTGTTTCACATCACAGAGTGAAACGATTACAAGAACACTGCCAGGATATAGATCCAGTACAAAAGCATCACAGAACTGAACTGCAAATTCACATTGTAAACAGATATTTAAACATTAAAATGACCTATCATCTGCCAAATCTCAAATTTCATTTAAAACAACTGAAAGAATAGTACCCCAAATTTTTATGCTGAAAAAATACTTGGAAATTATTGATAATAAGATTAGCAAGACCTGTTTTCTCAACCATTATTTTCTTTTTAAGAAAATAAACATATCCTTTAGCTTAGAATTGTGGGATTGAATGCAGTCCAAATGTACCCTTTAAAATAGGTACCTACTTTCACAGGACATACTGTGGTACCTGGAATGGGGAAAGTCACATCATCTATAAAAAACTAATCCTCATAAACTCTGGCAGAACCATGTACATTAGTGCTAGTCCCAAACATCTATATGGCCTCAGTCTACCATAAGTGATAGGAACCTATCTTTAAGGCACTGTATCATACCATTTATCTAACATGATAGCCACCTGCATGTTTGTAGTATTAACAGAAAATATAAAATTAGCAGTTCATAAAGTGGTCCTCTGTTCAGTAGGTAGACTAAGCAGAGTCTCAGCCAACAGTACAGCAAATGAGATGTAAGCACATCCTTGAAGTATGTGCTTATGTTATTTTCTGAATAGAAAGTAAAGGCTTAAAAAGTTTAAATTTCTGATATAACTAATATTTCCAAAAAAATAATATACCAAAGTATAATTGTGCAATGAGGCCTATAATTCCCCCTGCGAATCAGAGTAAAGTAATTACCTACTATCCACTGATTCCTTTGAAAATATACCTCTAACAAAGCAGATTTCTTTAGTATTGAGCTATACTAATATCAACAGTGTCACTTACTGCTCTGAGTAAAACTTCATAAGTTTGGGCTAAATTCTATTATATCATAAAGTTTATATAACTCAATATGGAGAAACACACAGAATAAGTAAAAAATAAAATACAGTAACAGAAAGTCATGGAACTTTCAATATGATTCAAATGTTGGGAGTAAGGCATTTCTTACAGAAGAAAATTTGGAGATAGTGGTGCCTTTTACCCCTCATTCAAAGCCAAACAATGTCTCCTTACATTTGGTGCTGGACATGACATGTTACTTTGGACTGGGTTTTATGATGTTTTACTTTGTCTCATGAAGCCTGATGTGTCACGATAAAATGTGACGACTGAGAGTTTTGCTACACCAACAGGAATTAATAAATATTCACGACTGGAATCTTTCTGTTATTGGTTCCTGGTGAATATTAGCCTATTAGCATAGCCCTCTATGAACAGCCCAAAAGAGTAGTTCATGCTGCACGAGGCATTAAAAAAAAAACTGTGTGGAAAAAAATTCTGCTCAAATTCACAATTTAAACTTTTTGTCTCTTGCCTAAGTTTGAAAGAATAATATCATAATTCTTTTTCTTAGCTAGAAATTGTGATGCATCTCAGTGCTTTATGATTTCAGTTGAGCATAAAGCAGCAAGAACAAATTCATTCTGAAGAAAAAAAGATTCTTGCCTGAAAATATTTTTGTAGCAGAAACAGCAAGCTCTACAGCTAGAATAATATCTCGTTACAGAGCCAGATTCAGTAAAAGAGAGAGTTTGCCCACTAGTTGAAAAGGAACTGGCTGCCAGCCTTTACCACAGGATTCTTAACACAGGCTACAAAATGAACAATCCTCTACTTCAGTAAAAACTCCTAGAAAGGACAGAAGTTCAGACATCTTCTACTCTCTTAAATAGATAATTTCCAAGCTTTGTTTCTGCTGTCAAAATAAAAAGTGGGATTATACTGTAATACATGCACTAGCTGCCTTGCTGCAAGTCCCCAGGGAGGCCAGGCACTGCAGTTTTAAATGAGGTAAACCAGCAGTAAGAAGTGTTGACATCAGCTGCATCACAGAGAAGACTGTAGACATGTGACCTTCACTGTGATTTCACAATGAGGTGACAATAGCAAGTTACCTTGTCACATCTCTACCATTTCCAATCCTGTGGAAGAGAAGACACAGCACGGGTCATAGTCTGAAACAGAACAGGTTTTAGAGACAGCCTGTGCCCTGGCAGACAGGGGTCTAAGGCCCGTGAAAGTGGGAGAAACCAGACTGCAGCTTAGTACCAAAGCAATTACCCAATACGAGAAGACATCTATGCCTAGGCCTTGCTTTCCTTCCCCATCTTCTAAGCCTTTCATTATCTCCCTGAAATACAGTTGCTCTTACTGGTTGAGGGTAGTACAGTCCAGCTTTTATTTTACTTTTATGAGTAAGAGAAAAAAATACCTAGATAGTATTGTTCCTGCTGTTTATTTGCACACTTTTAGCTATCTCAAGCAGTTTTTAGAAGGAACATTTCCGAGAATCACTGAAAACTGGAAATTTATATCCTGCCTGAAAGTCAATTTGTACTTTTGAAGAATCTCCCTACAAAAGTTAGGAGTCAGGGCAGACAGTTTGTTTATAGCTTCATGTATGTTCTATTTGCATTGCTCTGAAAACATGACAGTACATACATGCTCTATATAATCTCTGTCATATTCTAACGTCAGCCTGCTAAAATGGAAAAAGTACAAAGTGACTCTGTAAATTTCATTACTGCAAATGTAGAATAGTCAAATGTACCCTGATTTAATAAATGTGAAAGAGGGAAGAGAATACATGAGTAGGAACACAATTGGGACTCTTTTCAAGTGGGTACTAAAGTTTAGCCTCAGATTTACTTGTCAGTATCACCAATAAAAAGGATCACTAATGACACCTGAACTTGAGATAAAGGATACTGTTGGATTTTGTTAATTTTCTTGGAATAAGGCACAATAATAGACTAACCTAGCCTGAAGTTTCTGCTGCCTTGAAATTCTTTCCAGCTATTGTTCTGCCTGAAAATACACAAAATCTACAAGCAACATACATAGTATGCAATTTGGCACAAATTGTGGCTGGCAGTAATCTTTTTTCCGCATTTGCACTGATTTATCATAAACTTCTTAATCAATATGTTCATCCAAAGTACTTGATTAGTCTTCCTGTATATCAACAGGTACTGTGCAGAATCAGGTACAAAATTTGCCCATAACCTTAGAAGACATTGGGTGTAGGAAGTTAAGGTTATGGTAGCGTGAATATTTGGCTTTTTTGCTTAAAATCTGTATTTGAACATAGGCTCTTCTACAGATCTTTTATTATTGTCTTGTACTTCATGAACAAGATATTTCCCTGACAAAAAAAGATCTACATGAGAATCTTGATTGCTTAAAAAAAAAAATTTACATTAGAACAATTACTTGAAAATATTCAAGACTGAGAATGAAAAGAAACAAAGATGAGAGAATAGAGTGGTTACTCACTGTTTATGCAATGACAAAGCTTGTTTCCACTTCATAAATTCAAGATAATTTCTCACACAAATAGTATAGTAAATCTTCCATTTTTCTTTCATTATAATCAATAGGAACCATAATCACTTCAAGTACATGATAAGTGACTCTGTCAAATCACATTTGTTTTGATCAGCTGGTATTCTAGATTTCTTGATCCTGCCCATTCTTTTGCAGGTAATAATCTTTTTTAATTTGCACATCACTGCTTTCATACTTGATGGCCTCTCAGTTAACACTCACTAAAACAGATAAAACGATTCTGTCACTCCAATGGTGACAGTTTATCCTTGTTCTACACAAACGAGTATTTTGACTTGATTTTATACATTAGTTGATCATGAGAATGCTTCTATGGCCCAAACTTAGATTGTACAGCCCAGGTAAGACCAGTTGTTATGGCAGAAATGTGTGAGCAGAACACACAAATGGAGTACCCCAAACTGTCTGAGAGGTCATTCCATCAGCTGGATTAAACTGTAACTGGGGAACTTCAAGGAGACTTTTGAAACAAAGGAGTCAGCTTCAAAAGAAGCATGAAGTACAAATATTTTTTTAACAGTGGGAAGAGATCCTGGAGCAAACTGAAGGAGTGATGTAGCACTGCTCACTGTCACCCTGCAGAGCCAGGTCAAGCAGCTGCCTCATGGGACACTGGCAGCAGCCAGCACCCAGCTAGGGGAGTGACAGAGCAGGGACAGCACACAGGGACCCATCACCAGGTGTGCCTGTGGGGCATCACGGGGCATTGGTGGGGAACAGAGAGCAGGAGCACTCACCTCTCCAAGAGCTGAGGTGTGCAAGCCAAGGAAGTCACCCACTCTGGCGAGTGGGGGTGTTGGTAGCCTACCCTGTCCATGATGGAGGGAGGCAGGAATGGTTAGAACTTCTTGGTTTTCATTTACAAGGTTGCTTAGAAATTTATAATGTTTATTAATAGCTTGTAAGTACCCTGTACTTTCATTTATCTGCTGTGTTGCTGATATTGAACCTGAATGTATAGTTCACTGGTTGCTAGTTAATTATGTGTCATTGATAAATCAATAAACCACTTTGATCATTATTTGATTTAAACTACATGAGCTGAGCAGCATTTTCCTGCAGCAACCGTTGTCTTCCTGTCTTTTTTGAACAAGCAAGGAAACATTTATAGTAACTCTTATTAAGAAGAATACTGATATTTAAAATTTGATATTCAAAATTTTATATTTAAAATTTGAAAAGGTCTTTCATTAATTATGAAGACTTCATTAATTTTATTTTAACAAGAATACTGAAATACTAACAAGTATAGCTTTAATATCCTTACTAAATGACAGAAGTAGAAGGAAGTAGATTAGTAATTTTATCATAAATTATGAAATATATTGACCCCATTTATAATTCCACATCAACTTCTAACCAGTGAACGATCCTCAAAGTTAGTAATTTAAAATAAATCCATCAATGAGACATGCTGCGAGTGAGCAATGTTTGTGCTTTGGGATTTTTGCACTAACCAGTGTTAACACCCACAGACTGCTGTGTCAAGTTCCTCAGCCTTCTGAAAGCTTAAGTGGCCAATTTTTACTATCGTCCTTACACAAGCAGCCATGGATGATGTAGACTGTGCATGAACATGCTGGACATATTTTGGAATCATACTTTGCAGAGAACTGAATTTTTTCATTTGACAGCCAGGTAAAAATCAGGTAGATTAGACACTTGATTGTCTTTTTCCAATAAAAATGTTTACTTTGTTTCAATGCTAAATGTAAATAAAGCAGTATCTCACTTTTCATACTTTAGGTTGTACTATAAGACATATGTGTTACGTTTGAGACCTGAATTAAATCTCTTCTCTGTCTAATTTAGAGAAAGTGAATCTACCAAGGTGATTTTAGTTAAATGTTCTCCATATAAAGTTGTTCAATGTAACTGCTTACATATTCTTTAGACCAGAAAAAAGAGCGTGATTCAGACCTTGCAGTCTGGATAACAGGAGACTCACCTAGTGGGTAGGACCCCAAGCTGGAACTCATGTTGGTCATAGTTCTTCATCACTTATGCCCAGATCACTAGGGGAAAAAAAAAAAGTTAATTCATGGATATTACCTAAACTGGTGTGTGAGTATACCTGTGAAATGTTGCCACTATACAGTTTACAGAACCTCCATTGTGAGGTTTATACACAACCTTCTTCACTTCTGTTGTAGGCACTATTTGAAAGTATGGATGCTGTAATATTGTACTGTGAAGAAAATATTTTTATTCTCTAAACCTACATTTAAGGGGGTTCTTTGTAAACTGCAATGATAGGCAAATCATCACATTTCAGGCAGTTTGTCATAATCTTTTAAATTTTAACAGAACTGAAAACTAAGTAAATCAAGAAGCTTAATTACAAAGGCAATGGGTTCAAAACTATAATCTGTTTCAGTCCCTCAGCTCTGCAGAGTTATTACATTGTTTCTTGCAAGAACATCTGTACAAGAAGGAAAGTAAAATTAATGAAGGCTCTTAAGTTTATGATGTATCAACCTCCTTTTATAAAACCGCCATTAACAAAAAAATTAATTAAAATTAAGACATTAGAACACTTCTCTATACATCCACATTGAAAAATTTTCCACATTGGAAAATTCTCCTCTATATATCCTCAGTTATACACTTCTTTAGCCAAATCTGCCACCATGTAAAGTCAACAGAGTGCAGCATATTAAAGAAACTACTCACAATGTGCAAAAATTCAGCCTAGCTGCACATTTTTGGAAGATCAGGCTACACAGAGTCAGAGGAAATGAACAAATATTGGATAATTCTAAAAGATGAAATGACAGAAATTATGCTGTTCCAGTAAGATGTGTAGTAAAATAAAATTTTGGAGTGTGCCGAAGTCCAAAACTACCCCACCAAACCTTATGAAGAATTGAAGAATAAAGACTAATGAGCTCGTCAAGGTCACAAAGGACATTTCCTCTGCCTGATATTTCCTAATTGCCTGATATTACACTGTTATGATCCTAGAGTAAGACATTAATTAATATACCTTAAGACACAAAAAAAAAATGACTTCATAAATGAACTGCATGTGAAAACTGGAGACTGAAATATAAAACTATTCAGATATTTGGTAGATATGATTATGCACTAAAGGGCATATCAAGGTCAAAAAGCCTCTTACAAAGAACTGAAGTTGTACTTACAGAGGTAGGAACAGAGGGACTCTGTCCTGGTGAAGTAGTTCTAGGATTTGGGGTTTGTGGTAAATAAACAAGTGACCTCGAGTTGTGATGTTGCAACTAAGGGCTTAACACAAGCCACCAGTAAATAAGAAATTAGTTAGTAGCCAAACAGATGAGACATTGCTTCCATATATGGAGCTGGTGAGATAGATATATATATACTGGAATATTGTATCCTTCCTGTCAAGATTTTATAGAAAAGCTGGTAAGAATTCATACGAAACTGAAAAGTATATCTGAGGGCTTTTCAAATTTCCAGCAAAAGATAGTTTGTTTTCTTATCAGACAGATGCTTAAGAGTCCTTCTTGGTAATAAATAAATAAATAAATAAATAAAAGTTTTTAGTGTAGTATATAGACACACAAGTCAGAAAGGTAAGACTAGATAAATTCAAGCTAGGAGTGAGTCTTCATTTCAATGGTAAACATGATTCACTGTTAACATAACCAAGAGCAGTAGATTTTCTACTTGTCAAGACACCAAAAACATCTTTTTTCCCCTAAATTTCCTAAAATAAATTTTTGATTTTTTGTTTAAAAAAAAACTTTTCTAGTTCATTTTCAAAAGAAACATTTTTCCTTATTTCTCTGTTAATATTTTCTAAAATCTTGTGTCAATTTCTGAACAAAACCTTTATCAAAACTGAATTATTTCATTTATTAAAATCTTAAAACATTCTGTTTTTATTTTCCTAGATACTTTTCAATTTCTAACGTGGATCTTTACCTATTATTTGCATAATTTTATAGAAATGTATTTTTCTACCTAGGTTTAGTGCTGGAGTAATGAGTGTGAATACGTGTGTTAACTCTAACCATGACAAAGAGATTTTGATATGGGATAGATAAGCCATAGATTTCTGCAAATATAAAATACAGGTGTTGTCCATACCCAGAATTCAAAGGGCTTCTTTCCATAATACTCTCAAATGCTCATGAAATCTGGGGATGCCACATTGTGTGGTATTACAAACAGCTTACATTTCCCCCCTTCAAATTAATAAAAGGTAACATATTTAAGACCTTGGCAGGTTGATAACCCTCTTGTTTTGTACTTCTGCACATATTTACTCAGATATATGCAGGAAGACAGATGCCTTTTTACAGTTTGATTATCTGTGCTAGTGGCATTATCTTTATTAATTGCTATTTGGAAGAGGCAGGGATGTAAACAAGAATGATTGCTGTTGTAACAGCAAGAGATAATCAGCTACTATTCAGAAAAGTTGGTAGGATAACAGAAAATTTCTAAAGAAAAATCAATTTAGCAAGATTTCTAGACTTTGTTATATTTGCTTACCCCACCACTAACTCTCAAAGCCAAATAATTTAAATATATCTATTAAAGAGTGCACTATCATGAATAAAATTTGGAAATCAAATTTGCAAGTACGAGTTTAGAAAACTAGGTAGAAAGAAACTTAACAGAATGATGCTGATGCACAGTCATCGTACCTCCTCAGCAAAAGGATAAAATAATTTACTTTGTTGGGACCAAGCCTATTGCAAAAGTGTTCTGCATTAGTGTTTTGCATTAGTATTTTGCAACTCTCTAATGCCAGTCCTAAAGAATTCAACTTTCTTAAGTCTTTTCTAAACTAATTATCCTTTTATGGATAAAAAGTGAAGAATTTACCATTAGTTTAATTTTTAAAGTTCTTAAATTATAACTAAAATGCAACAAACAGCTATTACTATTAATCCAGTTACAGTGATAGTAACACACTTTAAATACAAAACAAACTGATTAACAGTACTACAGTTAAACGTTTTTATCCAGCAAAATCTCCCATTATTTACCTCTTTTTTTTCTCATGTTATTCCCACCCTTCCACTGTTCCTTTGGTCTTAAGGTCAACAGATTTGATCAGGTGAGAAAATATTTGGAAATCTGTCAGAACCCCTGAGGTATTCAGCAGGAGCAGTGTGATGTTAATGACAGAGGCACAGGATGTTGCTGTTGACAGTTTTCCCTTCCTCCTCACTCCTGTGTCCACTTGGACACTTATTTATAAGCTTTTTAAACATATTTTAGACCTGGCTCATTTTTTACTGATTTATAATTTCATGTTACAGCCAACTTTGCTTTATGCATTGCATTGTACATGTCAGACAATTATTACTCACCCTTTTTGTTACCCAAAAAAAGTCTTTGTCCAGCTCCTAAGTTTGTATTTCTTTTAGTAACTGATCATGGAGCCTCTGTTATCAGCCTACGCCCACACCTGCAAGTGTGTGTTGTCTGCTGTCAACCTAAGCCTGTAGTCCTTCACATTGCATTGTAGTTATACTGCAGAAATAATTGTCGTACAGAGCATAATTACTTGTTATGTCTACTAGTACCAAAATTATTAATGACAGGAATTATTCCACCCAGTTATACAAAGGTAAATAAAACTGCAACAAACTAGAAGATAGCCACCTAGCTATTAAACAGTTATTGTTACAACTAAGCAAGCTAAAACAAAACTCCAATCAAGCCAAAACAGACCAGACAAAGCAAGCCTGACAACCACAGGCCTGCTGATGCCTGTGCCATTCCTTTAATACAGAGTTAATGCTCTATAAATAGGGATGTCAGTTCTATATTTACTGGGCTACAAGGATTCTCTTTACCCTTTTAAAATTTTTCCTGCAGGAAGTGGATTTGTTACAAGAGCTAAGGATATTTTATGCATCCTTGTCCTGGTTTCAAATGAGATAGAATTTTCTTCTTAGTAGCTAAAATAGCACTGTGTTTTTGATTTAGTACGAGAACAGTGTTGATAATATATTGATGGTTTTAGTTGTTGCTAAGAAATCAAGGACTTTTCAACTTCCCATGCTTTGCTAGCGCGTAGGTGCACAAGAAACTGAGAGGGAGCATAGCCAGAGCAGTGGGTCCAAATTGGCCAAAGCAATATTCTATATCGTGCAATGTCATGCTCAGTATATAGATGAGAGTTGTCCAGAAGCTCACTCAGTCTTCTGGGATTGCCGTTTTGGGATTTCTCTCCTCTGGCATCACTAACCAGGGATGAGCTGGGCATTGGTCAGCAGGTGGTGAGCAGTTGCACTGTGCCTTCTTGTTTTTATACTCTATTTTTTTTTAATTATTAAATTGTTCTTACCTCATCCCATGAGTCTCCTTGTCTTTACTCTTCTGATTCTCTTCCCCATGCCCCGGGGGCAGGGGACTGTGAGTGAGCAGCTGAGTGGTGTTTGGATGCTGGCCAGTTTAAAACCATGACAATCCTATATATCTGAATGTCTGAATAGGATATCTAAATCAACAAAACCCCTTTTTCCAAAAATCTGGATTACCTTTCCTAACACCAGTTTATGCTAATCTTTCCAGCTGTTGAAATCTGGTGTCTTTCACTGTGGTCCAAGGTCCTTCATCTGCTCTTATAACTGTCAAAGTTAATCCTTGCCCTTCCTAAATCACTGGGATTCCCTAGTCTGTAGACAATAAGGAAGGTATCAGGGATTTTTACTTAAATTTAGACAGGTTAAACCCTGGGTTCTGATGCAGACACAATATACAATGTGAATGAGCCACAGAATATGCCAGGAAAAAAAAATGGGTTCTACAAATGCTCTGCTGTGGAGCACTGTCTCCTGGGAACTAGCAGAATCTCACTGCTTTAAAAATTTATGAAGTGATCTTGTAGGAATATTTGGGAAGTGCATGCAATCAATTGAATCCTTCTTAAGTAAAGATCTGGGCAGAACGTCCTGCAACTAACAGGGCTTTTCCATTACTATCAACATTTTCAAGTGATGACAAGAAAAACTTGCAGAATCAGAAATTCAATAACCTCCTCCATATGTCTGAACAGAAAAGAACTAGAACCAGAAGGAAATTAAAATTCATAGTGTTTCCTGTCTTTACTTCAATATTTGCAACCAGCAAAAGGCATTACCAAACAGGGTACAAAACTTTTCCTACAGGCTGTTCTTGATATCTAAAAAGTTTACATGAAACTCTGCAGGATGAGCCAAAAGACTGCAGATCGGTAAGTTTAACGCAGATGCTAACTTAAGCATGGCAGCCACATATTGCCATATTGAGCTTTTTTGCAGAAATCTCTCTGTGCAGAGGGTTCATTAAGGGCAAATGAAGGAATGAATATGGGTCTATAAGAAACTGTAATAAAAGTAGGAGTGAAGGCTGGGGATATCAGCCAGGATTGCATACCTCATGCTAGACAGATAAGGTACAAAACCATGAAAGAATAATTGATTTCCTGATAGCACAAAAAGATTTAGCTGCAGCCTTTTTAATATAGTGCCAAATTAATTTTAGTTAGTCAGGACAGGGACTTTTCCCTTCTCTTTAGAATTTAGACTAATGAGTGGAACAATTAGTGTACTTTTAGTAATCAGTGACAGAATAATACACAACCGCCATTGTGTTGCTTGTTGATGCAGTTTGGGCATGTTTAGCAGAGTTGTCTGGTTTGGAAATTATTGATAAAATCTTATCACATATATTTCCAACCTTGAATCACATTTTCAAAATACACTGAAAATTACCCACAAGTAAACACACTTTACTTTGGCATTAAGAAGGACGGATTTTAAAAAGTGGACTCTGATTCAACTGCTCTCGGTCATATATGAACACACACACACACCAGTCATGCACATATGTATTCATAACAAAGGTATATCCTAAGGAAAAAAATACACGCAGTTATTCTTCTTAAAAGGACATTTAACATACATAACATTAAAGGTATTCTAACATTACCCAAAGCCATGATGTAAGATTGTTTATTAAAAATTAAAATAGAAAATAAATATCACTGATGCGTTCAAAATCCTTTATTTGATCTAAGGATCATGCCAACATTCTAATTAAACAGTTCTGGAGCTGCTAATAATATCTCATTAAAATGATGCTATAAAAGTTGAGTCTGCTGGGTATTAAGATACAGTTGGATTATGTATAATCACATTTTTTCTGTCTATTTGCCAAGGCTTTAGGAAAGATTTTGTAGCGTTCATGAAGCAGGAAAACAAGTTTCTGTATTTGACGTTAAACAGATGTCACTGTTTTGTAACAGCACAAAAAGTTCAAGGTAAATCTTTCACACTGATCACTTCCTTGATAATACTGATAAGAAAATCTTACTATATCTAAGAAGAATTGGTAATATTTTCAAATCACTCAGAATCAGAATCCTTGCAATTTGCACAGCTGCGTTGGAAGCAATCAATTCTCACAATTTCTTCAACTGAGATTTCTGGGAGATCATTAACACATTTAAATTCAAATTAAAGACAACTATTTCCTTTTTTTAAAAAACTCAGTAAAACAAGGCACATGTGCCCCCTTAGATTATTCAGTTGGTTTCCTTTATTCTGAAGTTTCAGGGCCTAGTTCCAGTACACTGTGTTCAGCTGAGTTAGTATAAATATGGAACGAAATTTTATTCGTTACAAAGCCAACACTATACCAATTTGGATAATCTTAGGATATAACTTAAAGTAGTTCAAAAATAAAGACTCAACTGTTGAAAAAATATGGGCTATTCATGACAAATTTGGTGGAGTTTTTTTAAATACTGCAAGTTTGGTATGTATTTTTATTCTAAAATGAATTTCAAAAAAACCCAGTCCTTTCTCCTTTCCAAGTGAGTAACAGAGTATATATGTTTTAATATAACAGGTTCTTCTTTTTTTTTTTTTTTAAGTGCTTATAGGGGGCACTAGGTGTTAAAGTTCCTTCACACACCAGTTAAATCACAGGTGAGTTAAAGAGAGCACAGCTCTATTACACAAGCTGGAGAAAGCATTCAATGTCTGTCGCCTTTGATATAAGGCATCAGAAATGCCCTTCAAAAATCAGTACATTCTCAGGCTGACAATTGGCTGAAACAGTACTTAAAATCAGAAAGAAATGCTTTATTTCACAGTAGAGGGGATGTAAATCCTAGTGACATGAGCTTTTAACTCTTTCCTTTTAATAACCACCTTCACTATTCTCTAGTCAGTTTTCAAATGAACTGAGAAAAATAATGCCAGCCTCAGTACTTAAATTAAAGCTGTGGTTTAAGAATTGTTTTCCTTTAAACCCAAAATACAGTCTACCTAATTATTGTCACCACTGTGCTTTTTCCTTTAAAAGAAAATATTGACCTTTCCTGTAGCAGAAACTGGAAGAGCTGGGATGCCTGTAGTGGCAGCTCTGGAGCTCCTAGCATTCACAGAACCACGGGTTAGAATTCACTGAGAGGAGGGAAAAAAAGGAAAAAAAAATAAAA
Organism: Antrostomus carolinensis; assembly: GCF_000700745.2. NCBI lineage: Eukaryota > Metazoa > Chordata > Aves > Caprimulgiformes > Caprimulgidae > Antrostomus > Antrostomus carolinensis. Next base: position 14,450 of record NW_010318607.1, on the reverse strand, counting down.
GAGAGAGACCAAAATTAAACATGAAAAGCAGAGATCTGCCTGAGTCTTGACAATGCTGTATTCACATTGTGATGTGAGAGGCCCAGACACAGGTGATGGAAGCTAACCTTGGTCCACGACAGTAGCTGTTTTATAATAAGGGTGATGCCCTCAATCTCTGAGGAAGGGATTTGTGTGGCACGACTCACAAGAACTTTCTGGGAGAAAGTGTACTTTACTACTCTGGTCTTAAAGAAAACTGAAAACTCCTGCAAAGGTAAGACTAGCTTGAACAATCCAGTTAAATGGATGTAAGAATAGGAAGCAGGATTAAATAAGAGAGGATGTCAACTCAGAATGCAGTGGTCAGGAAATGAATGATGCCAGGGAGATCAGTGAAGTGCTCCATGCTTTGAAAAGAAACTTGCCCAAACTCCCACTATTGCCAGTAACATCACTGTCAGAAAAAAATAAGGAGACAGCAATACTTACAAATGTGTTTCTCTGTTTCATTTCTTTTAATGTTGCCTATGCTCTGCTGGAGGCTTTTTCTAAATTAAGTTCACAGAGGAGAAAAACACACAGATATTCATTTACCTAAAGCAATTCTCACATCTTATTCCTTCCAAACAGAGAAGTTTAAGGCATTCTGTTAGAGGAAAAGATCTTTCTGTGCTGGATCAATAGTTCCTGAATTTTTTAGGTGAATTTACTTCTTACTTTGTGATGGGCTTTTAGCCATTGCAGTATCTGCAGAAAATAAATACAAAAGCCTAATGGTGAGAATATTAACAGACTTAGAAAGGCAGAGATAAATCCAAGTCTTTACAGGGGAAACTGATTCTAAAAATCTTTCTTATTCCACAAAGTACTTGTGGGTTTGAAGGTTTCACAAAAACAGGATAAACGGGTACAAATGCCTTATACAAGGACTGTGTTATACAAGACTTGGAAAACAGTGCCACTGAAGATACTCTAGCCCATCTTTGTTTGCTCTTTTTACAGCGGAACAGTTCTTTTGTTCACATCCTGAGCAATAAATATCTGTACAGTCACAAACAAAGATGTGATATTCCACAGTATGGGAACAGGAATGAGCAGCATGATACAGTGGAACATAGTCTTAGACTAATATTAGTGATGATGGCTTTGTACAATGAAATCCATAAAGCAGTCATGAAACCTTGGAGACAATTTACAACACAGAATAGATTCTTCAGTTGATGTAGATCACTCTAGTCTCAGAGTCACCAAAGGTTTCAGATAATTTTGCACCAGATGTTAAGCTGGTAGAGCTTGTTCTGATATAAAAACTGACAAAACTTATTTTGAGGGTTTATTCCAATAGAGCTGAATTCGGACACAAGATGGGAATATACCACTGGACCGAGAGCTTGATCACCTCTGATCTCATCAAGTTATAGTGCATGGCCAAAGACAGGACATACAGAAATATCTTGAAGTTATAACATTCTAAACTAAATTCTTCAATTCAATTTTTTTTTACAGAATTTGCATATAGAAAAAGACCATAAATCCTACTTAGCTATTTTGATAATGATATAAAATCAATAGCTCTATTATTAATTACACTACAAAATTAAGGACCAAAGCTGGCCTATTTATTCCATGTCAATTCCTCTTTTTCATATTTCCCCTAGGATTGCATGTGTACTCATGTTATTTTTTAAGATTAATAAAATATTTTCTTTAAATAAATAAAAAAATCACAAGATACCCAAACCTTATATTCAGCTCTTTTTTCTTTTCACTCTTAGAACCTCTAATCCTTTTTTTACTCTCATAGTTGTCTATGCTTGCTGTACTTCAGGGCAGGCTTAATTAAATACTCACAATATTTGCTGTAAAAACATTCCATAATTTCTGTGGTGGCTAAAATAAGATCATAGTCATCCAACCTGTACTTCAGTGAAATGTTTAATTATCTCTCTACAAAACACGTGAAATCATAAAACATACCTTCTAAAGGAGATAACAAGCTTTAATTCAGGTTGTTTACAACCAAGGGGAATCATATTAACTGCAGATGTTAATTTACCATAACAAGATGGGTCTACTGCTAACTACTCCTTCTTTAAAAAAGAAAAAAATAATTTGAAATAATTATTTTAACTGCAGGTGTTGGTAATGGCTGCAGGAACAAAAGCATTTAAAACCCATTCTGTCTTTCCTCTGTGTTTACAACCACAGCTTTATTCATTCTAACAATAGATAAAACACTACTAAAAGCAGCTTGTTTACATACTTGTCAACAGCAGAAAGGCATTATTTGAGGGCCACAGTCCTGCAGTGTGTTTATTGTTCTGACTCAAAAAGTCCTTCAGCTGTTCTGATTGAAACAACCATGGGCAGAGAAAAATATACTTCTTTTTTTTTTTTTTTTGCTTTTCTAGCTCTTTATATTATCCACTCATTTGCATTATGTTCTGAAACTAAAAATTTTCAATTCTAATTCATTGAATTTTCAGTCTGGAATTTAGTTTTGGTTTCATTCTGGTTAACACTAAAATGAATTTGGTAGTCTTGTGTTTCTCCCACCAGAATGTTAGCTGAAAATGCACAGAACCACTTGTTACAGATCATTACAACTGCAAGTCTCTTCTGAGGAGAAACAAAGAACTTGAAAAGCTACTTTTGTTTTCACAGTTTGCAATTTCTATCGTAAGAAAGATATGAACCCTTAATAACATTCTAAAAATTATCTCCTACAGAATGTTTACCCTTACTAATGTAAAGATAACTGTGATGTGAAACAATATATTCAATCTGGAAGGTGGTTTCTAATTAGAAAATGTATTTCTGTACAATTTCATATTGTCATGCCAATCAAAATAGCAATCTATCACTACTTAACCATTAAATCCCACTGATGAAAGGATGCTTATAAATCTAAATTTAAGTTGTTAGATTAGGAAATGTACTGTCAATATGAGTTGCATATTGCCTTATTTCATCTTCCCAAGAAAATGAATTATTCCTTAAAGACTCAAGATTCAAGAACCGTGCAATAATTATATAAAAGTTTGAGATTAAAAGCAATTTTTCTTTATCAGATCACACTTGATTAAGACAGCGATCAGAAAATTGGGCTGATAATTGCTCATATGTGCATATCCCTCCTGAGAAGGTATGTAGTTTATCTAAGCATACTATAAACCATGATAAAAAGTGGCCACAATGAGACAAATTGAAATCAACTATTTTAATGCAAGAACTATCAAACATTCTTCTGACTTCAATTTGCCATTAAATTTTTAGATAGCTGAGCAAACCCTGCATGAAGTAGAAGATAAAAAGACAGCTCAAGCCAACTGATACTAGCTGACACTGTCATGCTGACAGAATTGTACAAGTTAAAGTCTGGCCTCTGATAACATTATTTATCAGCTATCAAAAACAGAAGTACAAAATATAATCTCATGCTTCATAATTTATTGAAAATTGACCAAAGAATTACATGTGAAAAGATCTATATAGAAAAACTCTTTTTTCTAGCTCTAGCTAAAGAAAGATGATGTTAGAGGATTTCCCTTGTATACCTTCTTTCTTTTTCTTTGTGTACTTCCACCTCCTGATCTGATCTCTTTCTGTGATCTTTTATCCCCAAAGTAACAATTACAACAGGTCAGAATGGAACAATTGCTGTAACTTTGTGAGCCTAGAAAAATACTTGTATTCCTGATCCTTCAACGCCAGGTCTGCCATATGCACACATCATTTCAAAGGACTTTTCTCATATAAAAGTCTACAAATCTTGTCTAAAGTTTGAGGAATTCCAGTGTTAGAGATGATTCATAGTGAACTTCCTTTAACTATGCATAGATATACAATTAAATGTTTGATACCTGTAATCATTTAAATTTCATGTGTCAGTTAGTTTGGACTTTTGCAGATGAATATCATGCACTGCAGATAGCAATCTTTGTGAGAAAATATTTAAATAGTAACAACACTGGAATAAAAAATAATGCATCGGCACATGTATCCTTCCTGACTCTCATCTCGTAAAGTTTATTTAAAATTAGAACATCAAATTAGATTTTTCATTTTTAACATTTATATCCCTAAGCCAGCATTTGAAAATCAAGCCATGTCTTCTCTACTTCACACCACATCATGAACAATGACACTAAATTAAATTTTAATTTGAAAACCCAGAAGTTGAGCAAATCTGTAGTTTATTTTTCTGCAGATATATTGATCTACAGTGAAGACAGTACTAAAGGCATGAAGTAGTGAGTATTCAGGGGATATGAGACAGCAAACAAGTGTTAAGAATATATTTTACTGAGCTATTTTTTGGCCACAAAAAAAAAGGAAGCAATTATTTTCTCAAGAAAACACAAAGCCACCACAATATCTGTCTCTTTCTCTTTGCATTTTACTGCCTAAAATCTGACTCTGATCTGTTTCTCTTCCATGATATGTTTCTGTTTTTTAGTAAGAAACGTGTGGAAGCAGAAGTAATTTCCAATCCTGGCTGAAGAAAATTCCCAGGAAAATGAATGTGATATACTGTGCATTGGGTATGCTTTGGGATGATTATTCTCACACCTTATTGAAGTGGCTCAAAGATAAATTAATCAGCTACTAACACTGCTATGGTAGTTGAATAAATAATTTTTCTTGCTTTTCAGGATGTCAAATCTAAACAGAATAAATAAAGATTGGTGGAGACCACTGTACTCTGCAGCCCCTGTGGAACCTGCCGTTCTCTCTTTCTTTCATCATTATTGAAAAGCAGGTAAAATTTCTGCATTGTTTTCACATAATGTAGGACATTCTTTCCACCTTCAGTGGTCCTAGGTGTACTATTCTGTTTGCCTAATTCAACTCATTGATCACTTTGGGGAAAAGTGGAATCATACAGTAATCAGAATCTCTACTACCTCCTGCTAACCTGGATGCATTCCTAAATAGCTCCCATTATGGACTTCAATCACATCTTGCATCCCCTGTGCTGATAGCCTAGTCTCTTAACAGGTGGACACATCTGTTCTACTCTGCCAGATCCAACTTCTGGTGATGTGCTTTGAAATATTTGCATAGTTTGTTCCAAATACTATGCACATCTGTTCAGATCTAATATTACCTTGAAGTTATGGTTTAGTTAAATAAAAAGAAGCATTTGTAAATTTTTCAATGGTTGTACAAGTATACACATTTTAAAATATCCTTAGAATATTTTAAAAGATCTCCAAGTTTCATGACCTTTGGTTTTGCTTTAGCCACTGAGTAGGTTATCATCTTCTTTATTTTAAGAAATTACTTAGAAAATAGAGATAGAAATGATAACTGATAAACTATGAGAAGTTTCATATTTTAAACAGAATAGCTAGTATGCTTGAATATTGTGACTGCTAGAAAGTATTATTTTTTAAAAAGTTATATTTGATACTATGAAAAAGCAATTGTCCACATATATTCTAATCTTTTTTGAAATCATGGAAGTAAATGACAGGTAAAAAAACATGCTAGATAAAGAAACAAGGGATGGACAAGAGTAGAATAGAAACAGTAGAGAATATGAAGAGTAAATTGAAGGGTTCCTATCATGGTCTTAAGTGAGAACAAACTCTTTTTCCTATAAATATTTTGAGAGAGAGAGCAGCACTTATTGGGTTGTTGGGTTTTTTCATAATAACTGGGAAGGACTTAACATTAGAGCAGTCATTTGGTAGTTCCATACTCCTTTACACTTAAAGATATCAAAACCAGTTTCTATGAAGAGAGTGAAGAGTGTGTGAAAACTCTCATCTATGGGCTTTATCAGGTTGCTGTCTGAAGTTTAAGGCATGAGTCATGAGTCTGATTCACCAAGACAGTTCTTACAGGTCAGTTAATACTCTGGAGATCATATAGAATTAAATCCACAGAACAATTTAGTTGTATCTTGTAACAACCTCACATTTTAGGTGCACAAATAAAGAACAGAAAACCTAAAAAAAACACGTTTGTTGTTACTCTGAAGGCACTTAAAATCTCTGGATGCTTAAGTCTTCAGCAATGAAATTTATATTTGCTCAAGAGTGTCTCCATTTTGAAAGGGTTGAGTGTCTGCTACTTAAATTCTATCAAACTCTGCAAAAGAAAATTTTCTCCATTTGTCCTATTACAAGGGCCTCATCTAAAGCAAGTTTAGGAGATCATGTCTGGCATAAAATGCCATGTATTTTAGGAAGCTCATTCCTTTTAATCCAAAATTCTGTAGGTTTATCCAAAATTATTTCCCAAGCTTTTGAGGGACAGAAAGTCAATTTCTGTTGTTGAGACAATGCATGAAATAATTATAATAACACACATATAATATTACTATATAACTATGTATAGTATAGTTATATAACTGCAGTATTAACTATCATAGATAAATGTGTTTCTGAAGGAAAATAGCAAGCATGAATCACTATGACTCTTTATGCCAGGTGCAAGGACTTTTGCCTGGAAAGAACTACATCCAGGTACTGACCTGTGCTTCAGAGGACATGTGAACTTTATTCTCTACATAACAGGAATCAGATGTAGGGTTTTTTCTCCATAAATTGTGTGGTCTCAACTGGATGTTACAAATTCATGTTAGTGGTTGCTCCTACTCTTTCTAATTATTCTGTGCAAGAAGAAACTGCTTCAACAGAACAGTCTGCAAAGATACTCTTGTGATGAGTGCACCAAAAGTAAGAGTTTGAATCCTGTCACACTAGGAAACATTTCACATTACACTTCTCACCTCTTAATTGTCATCTTAAGTGTCATATACTAGGCATCATCTAGGAGGCAGGCAAGCAGAATTACTGATGGACTGAGGAAGCTGGTATCACTCTTCTTTAAGAAAATAAAGAACTCTCATATAGACCTTCAAGAGCCACAGCTTAGAGTGGCGGATTTCAGACCTAATGAGAAAATTGGAAAGCTCTTTATATTTAAAAGGAGGCAAGATGAGTATGACTGCTCATTCTGCAGCCATTTCCTAACAACTGTACTCAGCAAGTTGGCCTTTCTGTCAGGCAACTCATTGAGTGATATATTCTACAGGGAGTCAGATACTTTATTCAGGAAGACTTGTCTTAGTAGCGAGGTGATAGAAAAGCTCAGGAATAACAAGATTTTGCAGCCCTGTTGGCAAAAGATATTTTCAACCAGTTTCTTAGTGACAAAGTTCTCTAATCAAATAATTAAACATATTTTTATCTTTGAATCATGTCAGAATCTCATATGTCTCTAGCTTTAAAGAAATATCCCTTTATTAAATCTCAGTGTTAGAAAATAAATTTATTTTAATAGGATCAAAGCCTTCTAATGTAGCTGAGGTCCAGTTCTACTTCCAGTTCTGAACTACTGAAATTTTATATGTAAAAATCATTTCAAACCATAACCATGGGTCAGCAATAGCCTCACCATGAAAGCCAATTCACTGAAATGCAAATCATTCCACATGATTTACATATGGCACAAAGTTACCAGTGTCCTCCTAACCTAACTTGGAAATCAAATTATCTGGAAGACAATATTCCAGACCAAAAAAAAAAAAAAAAATTTAAAAAGGCAAAGTTTCAGAATTTCTTTGTTTTGATTTACAGCAAAATCACACTCTTGGAACAACTATTTTTCATAAACCATGAGAACTGACTTCTATCAAGGTCAATATCCAGAAAAGACAGATTTTATTTATAGTGTAGTAAAGAAACACTCAGTGCTCTCACAAATTCTAAGAGGTATAAAGTAGAATTCCAGGTATTTTTTTTACTTTTTTTTAAGGAAAATAGAAATCTTGCAGAGGTGAGGGGACAAAAAAGGGAGGTTGATGGGAATCATTTCCTCTTTGTACTAGCTATGAGAATCTTTGTTTTTTGCCAAAAACATTTTGTTTCTTCAAAAAGTTTAGTATTCAAAATACTTCAATCCTCTAAATCTGAAGCCTATTTAGAAGGGTTTGTTTAACCTCAACATCTTCCAGTATATCTCCAGAAATTGTCTAATGATTACTTCCCACAGGTAGCTAGACGACTAGTTTAAAATCATCTACAGCATTCTATTCAAGCCACCTGGACTTTCATCTGCTACTTTAGCCAAGTTAATCCTTTATACTATCTAAAAACCTACATTCCAGAATTATAATCTGCTAATGAAAAAGTAGAGCCAAGTGGATGCCTGCATACCTAGAAGGAATCATGGCCAGGCTGCCATATTAACACAAGAGACCCTAGAAAATTGTCTGGCTGAATCACTGGCTCCAGGTGGCTGCAAAGGTGTGTCTGATTTCTTCACAGAGGGTTTCATGTGTCAGTGCAAGAATGGTAATCCCACATCTAGGCAGCCTGTTCCTTACATATTGTAGTTTTGCTTACCTGCAACCTCTCCTCAAACTCAAGATGAAAATCCCACGCATTTATATACATAGAAAGTAAGGAAATTACAATAAACTCTTACTTTATGTTTCATTGCATATTGCATGGAAAAAACACACCCTTTAAAAAGCAATACTTTTTAGAAATTAAACTACATAAAAATAACATGTTGAAGAAGGAACTCTTCTTTTTTAAAAAAAATGAAATCATCAAACAAATGAAATGTATGAAGCAAACATTTTTCCTTCTAGATCTGAAAAGCTGCATATAAAGCATGCTCTATTACAAATGAAAAAGAAATCTAACAGAAGGATTCTTTCCCAAAGTCCCAATTTAATTTCCCCCACAAGCTTTTCCACTTAGAGAGACAGAAAAATACATACTAATAATTATGACTGGAGAAAGCTACAAGAACATTCACATATTCTAGATTTGTCCTGGATGTCTCTCAATGTCATACAATATGAATTAGTTGCTACAAAGATTACTTAAGAAAGTACTTGAGGAATACCACATAAAATAAAATTTAGCACATATTTAATTTTGCATTTTTTAGTGCACAGCACATGTTGGTTTTATATGTGCATACATAGTTACACACATATACATACCACACACTAAATGTTATACTTGCATCCCTGATTTCTTTGACTAGGTGGAGACTTGTCTTTAATATGCAATAACATTTTTAAAAGGTACCAAATTCCCAAGGTCCCAATATTACATTGCAAAGCAAACAAAGAAATCAGTTTTCAGACAAGGATTTTATCTTCCATGAAAAGTATTTCCAATTACTGTTTTAAGACATCACTTAAAATTAGAGCTGTGAGAATCCAGTGCATATTCATTGTCAAGACGATTATTTGACAGAGAGATATATCACTCTTATCTAATTCATATCTTTTACCTTCTGAAAACCTAATAAATCTCAAACTGTTCGTTCATAGTGATAGCATAATTTGTTGATATATAAAAGAAAGACAGAAAAATCTTCCTTGTTTCAGAAACTGATCTGAATCCTTCTCTCTATATCGTCCATCTGTATCCAGGGATTTTACAATATAAACTAAACTTGTTCATTCTTCCTGACAAAATCATGACAAAGACTAGAGGATATGTTTCCATACATAAAACATAAAAGAAGAAATGTAGTTAAAATTGGGCTTACATCCAGTTTATAGAAAAAAAGAAAAATCTTTTCTGTACATATACTCTCTCATACACATACCTGCCATCACAGGTACTAAATACATTCAGTAAGGTATAAGTGGTTCTTTCCTCTTTAGAAAAAAAATCTTTCCATTTTTTATGGAGAGAGAAACCCTGCTGGAACCAATCCACACAGTTGTATTAACTCAAGTTTCCCAATGTATTTTATCACTCTAGCTTAATATCAAAATGTTGAACTCTCACTGACGTCTCTGGCATAGAGTATGTGACACGTTTCATGTCATCAAATAGTTGTGAAGGTAAGAAGAAAGTCCATGACTTCCCTGCGGGCTCTTCAAAAACCAACAGAAGCCTCTGATTTATCCATTGCCTTTTGCCTTGCCTGCCCAGGTCAAATGTCCACTGTGCTTTAAATTCCCAAGCAACTTCTGCAGTGGTGTGCATAGCCTGCACCTCTGCAACACTAGGACCACACCACTCCCTTTCCCACTGTTATTTCTTTAACATGTTACTTTGTTATGGGACCTGCTGCAGTCTGAAATACATCAGATAAACTGAAAGAACTAGGTAACTTACCTCTATAAAGAGTTTTCTACAAGAATTTTAGATTAAAGTAAAAATGATCAAAGGGATTTTATCTTCTGATGCAAACACAATTACAGGTCTAATTCACCTCTCCACCTTTCCAGGATAAAAATTGTCTAATTCCATTTAATTTATTGGAATGGTGCTGAAATAAAACTCGTCTAATAATACACTGGGGGTGTTTGCATCAATGGGAACCCTCAGTAGCAGTGAAAGGAAGCAGGTAATTATTGTCTAGCTTCAGCTACTTGAAAGAAGGAGGAAGGCAGACAGATTATTTTAAATGGACTCATAATGCTGGAATTAAACTGGAAAAAGTTAAGTTCAGGTTTAATTTAAGGGAAAACATTATGAATATGAGAATTTTTTTTACTGTGTCATACTCTACCAAGGGAAATTAAACTTTATCTCATGAGATGCTCTGGTCAAAATTGCTACTGACCTTGCATGTCCATTGCTGAAGATCAGATGTTAAAGATGTTCAGTAGCACATTTCTTGGACTGGATTAGAAAAGCCTGATTATCTTTCTTACAGTAGAGTTGGCTAAAGTTATTCTTGGTATTTATGCCATGAATGGCTTTCGATAATAAATGAAGAATGAAGGTCACAGGGGAGATGAGCTCCTTCATTTGCAGGCACTTTTTTAAACTCAGATTGAAGATTAGTCAGTATTATGACGGCTTTGACTTTTCAGTAGCAGAATACTATTTTCCAATTCAGTATCCCTAGATATTTATTTTCTGTTCAGCTGGGAACTAGAGGACAAGTGAGCAGTGCTGAAAGGGCTAGCTGGCCACTGCTTACTCACACACATCTTTAGACCTTAGATCTCAAATACAGCAGGGAATAACCTCAGGTCAGCAGAAACCTAAACTGGCTCATTGTGCTATATCTTTTCTATCTTTACTGTCTCAGAATCTTGGAAACTATTTGCTAATTTAATTTGTTGTGATTAATACATTGTTCCAGTGTTTCCCGCTGTTATAGTCTGCAGGAGAATTTAGTTATAATGATGGCTAAACTCAACAGCAAATTTTAACAACAGGAATTACAGCACCATTATGCAGAAATGTCTAGCAAATTATTCAATTGTATCTACCACAATATAAATCTCAAATATATTAAACTTCTCTTTGTTTCTTTGAAGCTGCTAGGCTGGATGTCAGCCAAAATGTAAAATTCACAAAGGCAATTTTTTTTTTTTTTTTTTAATCCTATGGTCTTTTCAGAGGACTGTCAGCTGAAGTTCTAGGTCTGTATTAGCTCTGTTGACAGAAAAATTGTGTTTGCTTACAGAAACTGGGTGCTCATTGCAGGTTACAAGTAACATCTCAAGTATGACTCAAATGGCTAAGAAAACAGTACTAATAAGAATACATTTCAAAATAATTTATAAATGCATATAAATATCAGGTTAGCAAATGTGAGGACATCTACAAAATGAGCAAAAGAAGTAGTAAATGCTCATCAGACACTGAAAGACCCAAACAGGTATTTTTGGTCTAACAAGCTTTCACTAGAAATGCACATGGATGCAAAATGATAAGAAAATAAAGGCATTTGTGACTGTAATTTGAGAACATTGCAAACATTTTAGAGTGTTCTAATTAATTTGCCAGGCAAGCGATGCATGTTGCAAATAGCACTGTTGCAAGCAAGAGACAAAATTAAAAAGCTTTTCCAGCATTCTACATGCAAAGCAATCAAGTCTTTAATCAACTCCCTTCTTCCCACTTTCTTTAATTCCCTGATCCTAAACTAATCCTTACAGCTTAAATTCCCTGATTTTTTTTTTCAACCCCAAGTTCCTTTCACTGCCCTGTTCCCCTTACAGCTACAACACTGCTTTCAGGTTTTCTAATATTCTCACTATAGGTCTTTAGCAGAGTCTGCAATGACATTTCACAAGCTCGAAGTGGCAGCTGTTACAGTTAAAACTCTATGGGGTGCTCCGATTGCCATCCTCAAAATGCACTACATGTCCCAGAGCTTGAGAGAGAATGAGTCTGGAAAAAGAAAGAATGGCTACCTTCTTTCAATCAGATCACTCTGTCAGCATTTTTTCTTCTTCTACTTCATGTTTTATCACCATCTGCTGGCAGAACCTCAAAACACTGCTCTGAGACTTCTCCCTGGATCCTTCAGAGCTCTCAGCTCTGTGAATTGGTTGGTAAACCACCAGCAGCATATCATCCCTGTCTTACTCATGGTTCTTCTGCTGCTTGCATTTATTGCAGGCGCAAGCAACGTCACCTTCCAGAAGAACCACCACCATCTAATTCTATATTGTATCTCATCCAACTCCAGTGAGGATCACTTCTCTTTTTCGAAACAAAGCAGAATTAACTGAATACAATCATAGACCATACACCACAACCTTCATTTTGCCCCCCCCAAGTCTTCCAGATTTCCAGTGCACATTTGATCGTCTGCTGAGCCTGACTGCTCTATGATCTCCTCCTCCAACCTAATCTGCATCACTCACCAGCAGTATAGAAAGAGGTGTATGCAGAGAGGGAAAAATAAGAAAAATGAAAGAAGGTATGTTGTTTGTAGGATGGGACACTTGAGATAGAAATAAAATGTTGAAGGGAGATATATGAAGAACAGGTAAGTTGTAAATACAAAGATAGCCTGAATACCTTGGGTTTATGGGTTTGTGCCAGACATGATGTGTGCATGAGTAGCTACTTAATTCTCATAGTTCAACAAAATGGTTTGTGTTTTAGCATTGTGTGCCTTTGATTTCAACCACATTTCAGGCAGCTTTCCAATGTGGGGATCAAGGTAGGTTGCTAATTTAAGCTCACTTCCGTGGTGGCATTTTGACACAATGTTCTTGTGCTTGCATCAGTTAGAAATAACAAGTACTACAGTTCTCTAGATAGTTGAAATTTAAACCTGTGAAACTATTTCTTCACAAATTTAGGCATTCAACTTTTAGGGGAAAAAAACCAGCTGATTTTATTCATTTCTTCACTAAATCACACATTGTACTATCTCCAAGGACTCATTATGGGCTCTTGTGGGCATATGCCTACACTCAAAATAAAAACAAACACATTTTCTTACAGAAATGCTAGGCTTCTACAGTCTCCTGCAGAGACAATTATAAACTACCATAATGATTTATTGTAACAATTGTAATTTCTAATTTAGATTATAACTATTTATTATAAATATTTCAACAATTATAAAGATAATTTGAACTCCTAAACTGACAAAGATTCTGTTGCCTGAATTTATGAATTAAGACCAGTAATTAGGAGCAAACCTTAGAGACATGGGGTTTTGCCTGTGTCTGTGTATCTGCCTTTTAAAGAACTTACCTCTCTGGAAATGAAAAGGGCTTGGCAACAGCTATACAAGCCATAACATTCTCATTTCAAGAAACTTCACTTAAATCTACATACAGAGTGTGCTAGACTCTTTATAGCCTATCTATGGCTATAAAGACTTGGTTCGTGTCCCAGAGAGTTTCTCCTCTCACTTGAAGACTTGATGAATTGAGTGAGTGGAGAAAATGCAGAATAAAGAAAACTGAGTTTTATAGGATAGTAACTGTACAGTTAATATTATGAATAAATAATAATATTTATTATAAATTTGGAAGATATTTTTGGAAAGGAAAACCATATGACTCAACATATAAATAACTCCTAATATGCTAGCTTGCATGTTGAATTAAAATTGAAACTTACGTAAGGTCTTGTTTAGATCAGAGACATTAATATTGTAAACCTCTGGTTTTTTCTTGGCTGTTGCTGGATTATTGGGTTTTTCCCAAAGAGGAGGTCATAGAAATATAGTATATGGTTTTATATTGCCCCTTTGAGATTTCCTGGATATGAATAAATTAATATTATTTAAAATTTCACATCTTTGACACATTATTTCTGAGTAATCATATCAGCTCTTCACGCATTTTTAATTCTGACATTTTTCTTTGTTAAAATTACAAAAATCAACATTTAAACTGCATTATTATTTATCTATTTTTACATTTTAACCAGAGGAAAACAAATACATTTCCTGAGGTAAGAAAAAAACACTCTCATTATTTTGATTAATCTAGCACTTCCTGAAGACCTCTTACAGATAATGTAAAGACAAGAAAATAAAACAATATGAAAGACTCAACAAGGCAGCATAATTTTATGCAGTGTTGAAAAGCAAAGGCCTTCAAGCAGGGAAGGGTAAGATCACAATCTATAAATATTTTCAAGGCTTTCAAAATGAATGAAGGAAAGTAATTCATTTATATAGCTGGGAAGAATAATTGTCCCCACTGAAAGAATTGCTGGATGAAATTCTATGGTCTGCTTTACACATGAGGTCAGACTAAAAGATTA
>NW_010318606.1:0-3200 GCF_000700745.2 Antrostomus carolinensis | reverse complement strand
GATGCCCAATGACAGGACAAGGGGTAATGGGCGTAAGCTGGTTCCGCTTAAAATTCAGAAGGAATTTCTTTACAGTGAGGGTGATGGAGCACTGGAACAGGCTGCCCAGGGAGGTTGTGGAGTCTCCTTCTCTGGAGACATTCAAAACCCGCCTGGACGCCTTTCTGTGTGATCTCATTTAGGTTCCTGCTCCGGCAGGTGGATTGGACTAGATGATCTTTCGAGGTCCCTTCCAATCCCCAACATTCTGTGATTCTGTGATACTATATCTTGGCACACTTTAAGTCATCATTGTGACATAGTGCAAGCCTAGGATTGGAGAACTGTAAAGCTTGTCTCTTGAGTTATACTACATAATATACTACCATTGTCAAAGTTTAGTTACCTCTGTGTTGCAAGAATTTCTCTTAGAGAGAATCCTGGTCTGTAGGACTAAGCTAAGAGGAAAAAACTGATATTTGAGAATCGAGATCTCAATAAATGGAGAAAAATTAAGAGATGCCACTAAACTGCCCAGGTTTTGTTTTGTCTTAAATTTTGGCTGAGCAATGTGCTCACAATATAGCAGAATAACTTCCATCAAATTCCAGCTGGAGAGGGAGTGGGAGTATTTCCACATGATCATGTCTCCCTGGATAAATTAATGAGGGAAAAGAGAAAGCATTTGCTTTCCAATGGAGTAATACAAATGTAATGAGCATAGGCATGATACAAACACATACAGCTTATGTGACCTCATATTTCAGGTCACAATGGTAGGATTTTTTTTTTAGATAAAAATCCTAATAGTAGGATTTTTATTTTTTTTTTTTTTTTAGGATATCTTTTGTTGTCATGATAGGTTACTGTAATTCTCTGAAGCAGATGACACTTGGCTGCTCTCCAGCTCAAGAAGCTGATTAAATGGACAAACAGGCTCTGGGAGGACAGAACAGAAACCAGCCCAAATCCAGGATCATTGGACAGAAGTGCCATTTTGGCCATTAAAGCAAATTTTCTTCTGATGTATTTGGTATTCACCCGTAGCTTTAATATACTTGACATCTACCCTGATTCAGGAAGATGTAAGAATGATGCTACACTAATTCAACTAACAGCATGCAGCAATAATAGTACGTATCTCAGTTCTTTTGGACAGCAGTGACAAAAAGTTTTCCTCAAGTTGTTAATACTTTCTGATAGTATTTTCTTTATGCAGGCTATAAACAAGAGAAAATATTCTGGCTTAATCAAAACTAAGAATACTTCTTATTCCTTTCTCCCCTCTTACCCACAGCTCAAGGACTATCTGTGGGAATTAGATGGTCATGGCTACTTGCACAAAGACACTCTTCTGTATATTCCCTTCCTTAGGTAAACTTCTTTCAATCCTACTTTGTTGTTAAACAATGTTGTACTGTTTGTTCTGCCTGTTATCTTACATGTCTTTATAAAAAACCCATGCATATCCCTCTTTCTTAATGCCATGCTGACAGAAATGCTGGTGCTTGATAGACTACCACTTATAGGCTTGAGGAATTTGGTGAAGATAAGACTGCAAATCATGTAGACTGAGTGCAGTGTGTTGTAAGAGCCTGGATGAGTTTTGAAAAATGAAAACTTGACAGGAAGTTTGAGTACCAAAAATTATAATATAGTCACATTGTTTTTTTCTCTCTATCTTTCCTCTCTTCTGTCCTCAAAGAGAATTTGGAAGACAGACAAGCCCTACAGCACTTCCATGCAAGTGTTTGGGGACAGGGACAAAGTGGAAATGAACTACAGAATCACACTTCCTGTGGAAAAGCAAAACATGAATTACACAGAAGTTAAACTGTGAGTGTAGTGGCAACATTTACATGACTTCTTCATCATGTCACATACTGTCCTATTATCCAGTACGGATGGACATGTATTAACATGGGTGTGTTTGCACAAGTTCCAAAGTATATTTGTCTGTTGGTGACTTAACATGTATAGGTTTATATCTTAGTGGATGCAGAGGACCAAAATTGAGTGTTCATATCAAGTAGCCATATTTATTCATTTTCCAACCTTATAAATATATTATAGATGTTATGTCCCTGCAGTGACAAGCTGCAATCAACTCTTGATTTCATCAACTTGTCATACTTTAATCATTCCTCTTGGCAGATCTTTCAACATATGTCACAGTACTGCCTTCAAAATGTGCTTCTCCAATGCTGTTTTATTAACCCTGTCTTTTTATATGTTTTAGGCTCATTATGAAATGCAGTGAATCTGTCAAAGGCACTTTACATGTCATCTCGAATTCATGCTGATAGGAAGCATCTGAGAGCTCATTTAAGTCCCACAAAATGAGTACAATATGAAAAATCAAAACCCACAAACAAGTGTATGACAAGAACCCTGGGGATTACATTCAGCCCACAGGGCTAATCAAAATTCAGTGCTCCTGTTCCTAACTCATTACCCACTCACAAAGGCATTTAGATAGGAAAATATTAAGACCACAGTGGGATCTGGCAGCACCACAAAGAAATCCCTTCAGCTTGCACATGAAGCAATAGGGCTTATTAATGACTCCAAGTAGTCAAGTACAAGATCCACATGCCTCTTCATGGAGACAGCTTCAGCCAAGCCTCTTACTATTACCTTAATTTCAGTAGCAGTGAGAAGGAGATCATGGTGGGATGGCTCCCATGACTGGAGTGTTGGAATGATAGGATACAGGCTCTTTAGGAAGGACAGGCAGGGAAGACAAGGAGGGGGTGTTGCCCTCTATGTCAACAACCAGCTGGAATGTATGGAGCCCCACCTGGCAACAGATGAGGAGTTAACAGAGAACTTATGGGTCAGGATTAAAGGGAAGGCAGGGAATGGGGATGTTACAGTGGGGGTCTGCTACAGGTCACGAGGCCAGGGAGACCGAGCAGATGAGGCCCTCTATAGGCAGATAGGAGCAGCCTCACATTCACAAGCCCTGGTCCTCATGGGGCACTTCAACCACCCCGATATCTGTTGGAGGGACAACACAGCAGGCCACAAACAATCCAGGTGGTTCCTGGAATGCGTGGATGACAACTTCCTTCTCCAAGTGGTCAAGGAACCGACAAGGAGGGGTGCCATGCTGGACCTTGTTCTCACTAACAAGAAGGGGTTGGTGGGGAATGTGAAGTTCCCAGGCAGCCTTGGCTGCAGCAACCACGAAATGGTGGAATTTGAAATCCTTAGGGCAG